>NC_133621.1:298780145-298892645 GCF_048593235.1 Sminthopsis crassicaudata | reverse complement strand
CCAGAGCCATCTGGGTCCAATGATAGGATAGATATAGATTAGAACAGCAGTGGGATATCATTAACTGAAACAGGCTGGAGAAGAGAAGGCTCAAGGGGACTTGATTTTATGATTCAAGTATCTGAAGAGCTCTCATGTTCAGCTTTGTTCTGCTTGGCTACAAAGGGTTGAACCAAGAATAGTGGGCGTCTTGGTTATACTCACTGAGGTACCCTTCAACACTCAAAATTCTACAATTCTTTGATTTGTCCACTTTTTCCTGTGCAGATAAGAGCGTTGATGTGATTTCTGGTTGATGATTTAGCTCAAGGACTTAGACTGAAAGGGACCCTGGAGATTGTGTCGTTTACATATCAGAAAATTGAGTCAAAGAGGTGAAGGTCCAAAGTCATAAAGAGTAAATGGCAGGTCCAAGATTATCCAGAACCTCAGACTTCAACCTCCATCACGGTCCCTGCCTGTCTCCCATTACTGTCCTGTCTTCAAATAGTTGGTACTATTTTGAGCACTTTTGGATATCATTTAGGTGATTCTGCTGTCTTCTGGGGCTTTCAAAAATAAAAAAATGAAATTGGCATTGAGAATTAATTTTCCAAGGGTTTTTCACTGTAAAATTAGATATATTTGTAAAAATGTATCCAGCATCGTCCTAGGAAACAAGTGCCTTAATCTCTCTTGAGTCTCTTCCCTCAAGGCCAGGATGCAGATGGAAGACAAAAACGCTCCACTGTGAATCCGGAGCCTAAGGGCTGGAGGAGCTGGTAGGAGGAGAGGGGCTCCTGGGAGTGCAAAAAATAGGAGAGGGAGTCAGGGAATGAGCTTACAGAGACCCTGACTGGTGCTGAATCTGATCTCAGGATCCCTCCTTCCATTCCTCATTTTTTACCCTTCACACTGAAGCCTGCGGCATTTGGAGATTAAGATCTTCTCTGGAAGGAACAGGACCTTTGATCTTTAGTTTGGCCAAGGTCCTGTTCTTGGACCCAGATTCTTCCAAAGTATGATGATGGGGGTAGGATTCTAATTCTATGTATTTTATTTTCTTACTTTAAAAAACCCAATTATAAGAAGCAATCCTTCACAGACTGCCCAGCAGGTCTAGGACACAAGATGAAGCTCTGGTTTAGGCGATCTTACTTCTTTTTTCTTTTCTTTTCTTTTCTTTTCTTTTCTTTCATTTTCTTTTCTTTTCTTTTCTTTTCTTTTCTTTCTTTCTTTCTTTCTTTCTTTTTGATAGCTTTTTATTTTCAAAACATATGCATAGAAAGTTTCAACATTCATCCTTGCAAAACCTTGTATTCCAATTTTTTCCTCCCCTCCCCACCCCCCATCAGCAAGTAATCCAATATATGTTAAACACATGCAATTCTATACATATTTCCACAATTATCGTGTTACACAAGAAAAAATCAGATCAAAAAAGGAAAGAATGAGAAAGAAAACAAAATTCAAGCAAACAAACAAAAAAAAAAAGTGAAAATACTATGTTGTGATCCATACTCAGTCCCCACAGTACTTTCTCTAGGTGCAGATGGCTCTCTCCATCACAAGACCATTGGAACTGGCCTGAAAAGTGGTCTTATTTTTATGCCAGCATCCCATTGAGTCTATCCAAGTCTCTTATGGGTATCTGCATTGTGAATAAGGGAAAGAAGGGCCTCCAGCTCTTTCCCTCAAGGAGAATGAATCAGGAAGATCTAGCTTTACATCTCTTCTCAGCTACTTACTGGCTAACTGACCACAGAACAAATCTGAGCCTTAGTTTCCTGCAATGAAAAATGAAAGGGGTGAATTTAATGGTCTAGAAGACCCCAATCAGCCCTAAATACATAATCCTATGACCCAGCTAAGTGATTTTAATGTCCATATCATTTCAAGGATGCTCCGGAATTTCTCTTTAATTTACCAAGTAGTTATCGAGCACTCACTTTGAGCTATATAGTACTGACATAAAAATAAAAATGAGATTGTCCCTGTCCTAAAAGAGCTTCTATTCTACTAAGAAAAGGGAAGGAGGACATAAGAGCACACAAGCAGATAAATCTGAAATACACACAGAGAAATTTTGAGAGGCTGAGCCTTTAAAAAGAGGTAAGAATCCCAAGAATTGGAGGAGAAAAAGGAGGGTGTTCCAGGCCTGGGAGAAGAAAGACCCAGGCTGGAGGTAAAATGTGATTTGTGTGTGTGTGGGGGGGGGGTTGGGTACATAGAGAGTATGTCAGTATAATTGGAATGTGGAATATGCGAAAGGGATTGTTGGGAAATAAGTTTGAAAAACAGGTTGGAGTCAGATTTATGAAAGGCTTTACATGTGAAATACCAGAGGCCTTAGGGAGTTAGTCAACTTCTTGAGCTGGGGCATGATCTAGTCAGATCTGCCCTTTGGGACAATTCTTTGGCAGCTAAAGGAAGGATCAGCTGGAGCAGGGAGAGCCTGGAGGCAGGAAGAGTGGGTTCTTTCAGTAGCCCAGAGGAGAGGGGATGAGGGCTGAATGAGGGTGGTGGGCTATGTGAGTAGTGATAAGGGGTTGGATGCAAATGATGAAATCCACAAGATTCCAGAGCTGTTTGTAAAATTACTGTTATCAGACTGAAGTTAAGAATCCTCCCAAGGGCAATGAAGAGGCCCTTCGTGGGGGGGAACAGGGGCAGCCTGTGACCAGGGAGATATTACAAGGAGTGGTATGGAGAGAAATGTATGCTGGGAGGACAAAATGGGCTAGTCATGTTGTGAATCAGAGGGATCCCCTTGGGGAGAGTCCCGGGGTTCCACTGAGAGCCACATTGTATATCAGGGAAGGCTCCCAGAACTTTGAATGGACCTAGCATAGTGCCCAGCACATCCCTACCTTCCTCCAAGGGAGGCTTGGTTAGAAACCGATTTAGGTGTCAGAGGGCTTGGGTTCAAGTCTCAGCTCTGGTATTTTCTATATGATGGAGGCCAATTGATTCTTCTCCTTAAAATGAAGGCATTGACTTTGAAGACCTAAGATTCCTTCCAGGTGTAAATCCTATAAGGTTTCAGAAATCATTTATTTTTTTTTTTATTTTTTTTAATTCATTTTTCCAAATTATCCCCTCCCTCCCTCCACTCCCTCCCCCCGATGACAGGTAATCCCATACATTTTACATGTGTTACAATATAACCTAGACACAATATATGTGTGTAAATACCATTTTCTTGTTGCACATTAATTATTAGCTTCTGAAGGTATAAGTAACCTGGGTAGATAGACAGTAGTGCTAACAATTTACGTTCACTTCCCAGTGTTCCTTCTCTGGGTGTAGTTATTTCTGTCCATCATTGATCAACTGGAAGTGAGTTGGATCTTCTTTATGTTGAAAATATCCACTTCCATCAGAATACATCTTCATACAGTATTGTTGTTGAAGTGTATAGCGATCTTCTGGTTTCAGAGATCATTTAGCGGAGCTTGGCAGGTACCATTCTTCTGAGATTGGTGAGGTTCTAGGTGCCACGCAGCACAGAAAGGAACCTTCTGCTTCTTCTTATTTCTGATGACCTTTGGTTACCACTTGGACAGCCTTTCCATGGAAAGCAGTGTCAAGGGGCAGGTCAATTCTCCGAGAGCCTCCACAGCTGTAGGACAGCCTTTGCTGACACAGTTGCATACTGGGAACGAGATAAATTGGAGGCAGAGGGAAGGGGAGAGTGGTCAGATAACGCAACAGCCTCTCAGTCAGAGAGGTCAGAGAACAGCAGCTGCCTCTGGGTCTCCTTATATCTTCCTCTCATAAGAGGACATCATTCTGGGTGGAATCTCCAAGCAGCCACTGTCAGGTGACTCCTGGGTATTTCAGCAGCTCTCCGGTGAGTTCCAACAAAGCAGCTTCTCCCATTTTATCATTTAGGGAGGTAAGTTTCCAGGGTTTCTGTCCCACCTCAAAGGGCATGTCTTCTCCAAATCCTTCCTAGATTTTATTTTATTTATTTACTTTTTCTGAGGCAATTGGGGTGTGACATAGCCAGGAAGTGTTAAGTGTCTGAGCCTGGACTTGAATTCAGGTCGTCCTGACTTAAGGGTTGGAGCTCTCTCCGTTGTGCTATTTAGCTGCCACCCCTTCTTAGATTTAAATGCCCAGCTCAATCCCATATTTTCCCAGAAGCCTTCTAACATTCTCCTGCCCCCTCTCCTTTGAGATAGGAAGATCAGTCAGAAGATTCTTTTAGGGGGATGAAGATGAATTAGGGTGATGGCTACTGGAGTAGTGTGACAGGAGGTCAGTTGCAAAAGGTAAAATCGATAAGACTCAACTACTAAAACTACCGTCATTAGACTACAGTTAAGGCTCATCCCCAAAATGAAGGAGAGACCCTAGCTCCCCTCCCTGCTCTGTCCTTAGACCCAGCTTCCCATAGCCCTCCTGATCAGTGACCCCCTGCTGGTGGCTTATTTCCTCTCTAATTGTTGAATGTCTGCGTCTCATCTCCTCAAAAGCCTTGCTTAGCTCCATGCCCTGTGCTGCTGTTATCTCCCCCATGGTGCTTAGCATTGTACCAGGGCTACCTACACCCTCAGTCATTAAAATAAGACCATACTCTTTGTACTGGTCAAAGGCTTTCACATAATGTCGTCAATGAAATTGTGGGGTACTTGCTCCAAAATCCAAGTATAGCCTATGAGGAATAATTTTTTTAGGGCATGTCTCTCCCTCTCTCCTTCCCTTTCTCTGTGTCTCTCTTTGTCTCTCTCCCCCATCTCTATCTCTGTCTCTTCCTTCTTTTTGTCTCTCCCTTCTCTTTGTCTCTGTCTCTGACTCTTCCCCCGTCTGTCTGTCTCTCCCTCCACTCTATCTCTGTCTCTCCCTTCACTCTGTCTCTATCTGACTCTTCCCCCATCTATCTCTGTCTCCTCCATGTCTCTGTCTCTCTCTCCCCAATCTGTCTCTGTCTCTCCCTCCACTCTGTCTCTGACTCTCCCCCTATTTGTATCTGTCTCTCCCTCCACTCTATCTCTATCTCTGACTCTCCCCCCATCTGTCTCTGTCTCTTTTCCCTATCCTCTTTCTGTCTCTGACTCTCCCCCCCCCCACACCCCCTGTCTGTCTCTGTTTCTCTGTCACAGTTTCAGAAATTGGGGGCTAGATGATCTCTAATATACCTTCTACCTTTTAGAGGCCCAAGTTCAGATCCAGCCTCAGATACTTCTTAGCTGTGTGATCCTGCACAAGTCACTTATCTTCTGCCTCAGTTACCTCAACTGTTAAATGGGGACAATAATAGCATTTCTCTCCCAGGGTTACTAAGAGGATCAAATAGGACAATAATTATAAAGCACTTGTGTGCTTGGCACATAGTAAGCACTATATAAATCTTAGCTCTTGTTATTATTAGGAGCCAGTGAGATCTCATTTTAGAGATCTATATTCAGCTTATTCAGAGCTATATTCTATACCTTACATTTAGAGGATGGCAGGTCTTCTCCTTTCATCCTAATATTGGTCTATGGAGAATCAATCTCATTTTATAGACGAGTCCCAGAAAAGTCATTTTTCTGGGCCACAGAGTTAATGAGACAGGGTAAGGTAAAGACCCATTTCTCTTGATACTCAATCCAAGGCCATTTCAGGGGCACTGTGTTGTTTCCTGTACATATTCTATAGAGAATGCCCAGTCTGTTCAGGGGGGGGGGGGGAGGAGGGAGCGGCTATTGGATAAAAATATTACCTACATTGGTAGGCAAGGTCCATTTTTCTTAGTTATTTTCTTTATTACAAGGGAAAGTTCAATCCGGAGAGAGTAGGGAGGGTCGCTATTTCCAAAAATAGTTGTAAAGATGAAAAGAATGAATAAAGTAGGAGTGCACATGGAAAAGGCACAGGATTTGACTCTTAGAGGAAATCAGCCAAATCCAAAAGCATTTATTAAGTATCCACCATATGTGCCAGGTACTAGGATGCAAAGAAAGGGGGAAAAAAGTCCTTTTTTCAAGTAGCTCCTAGTCTAAGGAGGAGACATATATCTTATTCTTATAGAAGTATGACTAGAATACACATAAGATAAATTGGAGGCGATCTCTGAGGGAAGTCACTAACTAAGGTTAAGGAGGACTGGAAAAAATGCCTTGGAGAAGGTGGGATGTATCTGAGCTCTGAAGGAAGAAGTCAAAGGACTTGATCTAGAATTCTGGCTCTGTTGCTTATTACCTGTGTGACATTGGGAAAGTCACTTTCCTCCTTGGGACTCAGTTTCCTCATTTGTAAAATGAAGCATATTGGACTAGATGGTCTTCTTTAGTTCTATGTGTAGGATCCTATGAATTTATTAAAAATAAAGAAGTCTGCCCCAGAGCTGCTAAGCCCAGTGGCCTCCAGATTTGTTTTGCTTGTAGAGAATTCTCTGGTTGAGAGATAACATGGACAAGTATGCAGGCCTTGCATTTAGAAGACCTGTTTTTCAAGTCCTGGCTCACATCTTTTTTCTGCAACCAGCTGATTTCTGTCCTCTCTTTCTAATCCTTATCTTTCAAATAGAGATGGTAGTAACTAACATTTAAAAGGCATCCAGGAAGTCCAGTGGATAGAGTTCCTGGCCTGAAGTCAGAAAAACTTATTTTTATAAGTTCAAACCTGGCCTCTAATACTTTTTAGCTAGATAACCTTGTTTGCCTCAGTTTCCTCATCTGTAAAATGAGCTGGAGAAGGAAAAGGCAAGAAAACCCCCAATGGGGTCATGAAGAGTGGGACACAATGGGAAAAACAACTGAACTAGATAACACTTAGACTCCTTAGCTCACTGAGGTAGTAGTTAGGAAAGCTCTTTGTAATCCTCAAAGCACTTCTTACGTGGGAATTAGCATTAGAAGTATAGGCTTTGAGCTGGAAGGACCTGTAGGGATGCTCCAGGCTGATTTTAAAGCAGATCTAGAGAAGGGGGCTTTCCTAAAATCATAGCGATAACAAATGACATAGCTCTCTCCTCCACACCACACTGCCTTAGCCTCCATGATGATGTGGTTGATATAGCAAATAATGTGGTTTGTAGGCTCAGGCACCAAATAATGTGATTTAGGAGAGCACCAAATGTTGGGGTTGGTCATGAGATGAATTTACAATAGCCACTCTCTTTGGCAAAAGGCCATTTTATTTAGAAGAATAGGTTTACAAAAATAGAGTTGGGAGAGCACAAAGTAAGGAAAGAGGTTTTAATAATTAATGATGGAAAAAACAAGTTCCCTAATGCAACTCACAATTAGCCGGGAGAAAGGAAATACCCCATGAGACTGGAGTATGGCCTTAGCTGGCAGCACCCTAAGAGAGTTAGTTAGCTATAAGAAGGACACTTTAAGGCATGGTGAGATTTGAGTGGAGAGACACATATGACATGGGAGAGAATAAAAGGAAAGACACCATGAGGCAGATTCATTTTGGATTGACCCAAAGATGTTCAGCAAAGATGGCATGGACCATAGAGAGATTTATGGGAGAAATTTTACCTTGCAAACAGAAATCATGGGATTTCTGACAGGACAGTGCAAGAAAAGGCTGTCCAAGGAGGCAGCTAGGTGGCGCAGTGGATAGAGCACCAACCTTGAGTTCAACTCTGGTCTCAGACACTTAATACTTCCTAGCTGTGTGACCCTGGGCAAGTCACTTAACCCCAGCCTCAGAAAAAAAAAAAAAAAAAGAAAAGAAAAGAAAAGAAAAAGAAAAGGCTGTCCATGACTCCCACAGAGGGTGGACCTCGAGGGTTTGTCATAACTTGGATTTCTCAGATGGACACAGCAAGGTGGGGCTATAAAACTAAACTGATCCCCATCCGTGCTCTTATCTGGTTGTCTCAGGGCAGTACCTCAGTCTGTCTCTAACAACTGTAGCCCACCATCTAGGTCCTTGTCAGTGGGAATGGGGCAGTGGTCAAGTTAAGTCCAGAAGCACCCATTTGTAAAGAGCTGCCTATAGTGGGGGAACTCTGGGTGGGGTATAAGACCCTTCCTCTCAGAGGGAACCTGCTAACAGTGTCTGGTTTGGCTCCCTATTTCCCTCAGTGCTCACACCTTTCCTGAAAAGTCAAGGAGGGCGTGACCATCTGTGTTCTACTTGAAGCAAGGGATACTTACAGTAAGAGGCATTTACATAGCAGGGTACTTATGCTTAGCACTTGCTCAGTGTGATTGATGATGTATTTAAGGACTGAGAGGATTGGGAAATAAGGACACTCCATCTTTGACCATCGTCATGAGTCTCCTGCCTCCATTCCTCCACTAAGACCAAGGCTGGTCCCGAGATCCTCCAGAGAGGTAGTCTGGACACTATACCTATTAAGCACCTACTGTATACATGGTAGGTACCATGTTAAGGTGGAGATACAAAGAGAGGTTCTTGTTTTTCATGGAACTCAGTCCCAAAATGGGAGAAAACATGAAAGCAACCTAGAAACAACTTACAGCAGGATCAATTGAAGATAATAAATGGGGGGAGAGAATCACCAGGATTGGGAAAGGTGGAAGCCAGGAGGCAGAGAGGAGGAGGCATGGGAGAGAACTAATGGGAAGGCATGGAGTCTGGAGATAGGAGTGTTTTATTTGAAGAACATCTGGGAAGTCAGTGTCCTTGAACTCCAAGTATGTGGAGGATAAAAGGATAAGGTAGGAGCCAAATCGGTTTAATCCTGAAGCTTCTGGGTTATAGTCATGGAAAGACTTTATTAGGTGGTAGAGGTGGGGGTGAGAGTGGGAGAGAAGTGTAGGAGAGAATATTCTCTGGCCTGGGTGATCATTTTATGGGCTATCCCTAGCCACCTTGTCGCTGAAGGTGACCTTGTTGCCTCTTTCCTCCCTGTTAGTCTTTCTACTCATTAAATATTTGTTGATGATTATTACCTAGGATCTATTTCTGCTTAAAGGAATAACCCATCCCATCCCCCTCCCTTGTTAGAATTCATTGAAGACCTTCTTCCAAGTCTTTGCCCACCCTCCTTGTTGGAACTTTGGGGCTCTTTGAGCATTTTCCAATACATGGCACCCCCATGCATGATGGCAAACTGTTTCCTTCAGTTCCTCCAGTTCTGTAGTCAGGAACATCTTCTCCCTGGGCAATACTGCCCCCTTTTCCTCTGTTTCTTCTCTCCAACTTCCTTTCTCTGTAGCCTTCCTCTGTCCCTGTTTTCTTCTGCCTTCCCTTTCATCTGGGCCCTCTTCCCTAATTTTCTGCTGTAGTTAGCATATACTTTCCCCCCATTGTTGTTGTTCAGTCGCTCGGTCATGTCTGACTCTATGTGAGTTTTTGGCAAAGATTAGAGTGGCTTGCTATTTCCTTCTCCTATATATCCCTATTTTACAAATGAGGAACTGAAGCAATAAAGATTAATTAACTTGCCCAGGATCATACAGCTGAATGCCAACCTGTACTGCTAGAGGAACTTCTCACTCCTGGGCATTCCCAATACCAATAAAGAAGCAAGTGTAATCCCTAACCTTTTGTATCTATATCCTTATAACTATAAACTTCTGGGTCACTTTATCTTCTCCATTAAGTACCTGGCTCAGTCTTCTACCTCTAGCCCTGCCTCATTCTAACACCCTGGTCTCCTAGTTCCTCAAACTTTTTAGTTCCCAGGAGCCTCCATCACCAGTTTATCTTAATAACACACAGGATTTTTCATTCTTGAGACACTTCCCAGAGGCCTCTGCCCAATAGAATTGGCCCAAGATAGGGTGGAACCAAGATGGTGGAAAGAAGCCAGGAAGTTGCCTGAGTTCTCCCCAATTTCCCTCAGAAACAACATTAAATCAATACTCTAAAAGAATTCTGGAGCAACAGAATTCACAAAAAAAGATGGAATGAAACCATTTTCCAGCTTAAGATAACTAAGAAGGACTTCAGGAAAGGTCTGTCTCATTTTGGGGAAAGGGGAGTGCAGCCCAGCACAGGTAGTACCTTGGCCAGCCAGTGGGAGGCACTTAGCCATAGCAGAGATTAGCAACCAAAGTCCTCTGGTTCTGGCGCAGAATGCCAGTGGTCCAATAGGCTAATCATGAGGCCTCCTGATTCAGCACAGCAGGTAAACTGCCAGCCCTGGAACCCAGCACACAACAGGAGTGACTAGGCTGGGCCACCCTAGTGCACCAGTCCCAGAGACCCCAGAACAGATAGCCAGTGAGCAGGCCCCTGTCCCCCAGTGCAAAAAGCTTGGGACAGTACCTCCTGTCACCCAGAACAGAGCTCAACTTTTTTAAATGAGCAAAAACCAAAAAAGAATCCTGCCTGTAGAAAGCTACTATGACAGCTACTATGAACAGGGAAGTTCAAAATACAAACTCAGAAGAGGACAAAAAATCCAAATACCTACATGTGAAGCTTCAAAGAGGAATGTAGATTGGCCTCAAGTCCAAAATGTTTTACTGGAAGAGCTAAAAAAGAATTCAAAAATATCAAACAAGAGAGAAAGAAGAAAAATTGGGAAAAGAAAAGAGAATTATGAAAAAAGAGCCAGCAGCCAAGAATAGGAAGTGCAAAAATTGACTAAAGAAAACAACTCCTTTAAAGTATAACTGGTCAAGTGAAAAAAGAAACACAAAATCTAACACAGAAAATAATGCTTTGAAAATTAGAATTTGGCAAGTGGAAGCTAATGACCCTTTGAGACATCAAGAATCAGTCAAACAAAATAAAAAGAAGGAAAAAATGGAAGAAACTGTAAAATATCTCATAGAAAAACAACTGACACATAAAACTAGATCCTAGATAGATAATTTAAGACTTCCTGGGTTACTTGAAAACCACAGTCAAATAAAGAGCCTAGATAGCATCTTTCAAGAAATTATCAAGGAAAATTACCTTGACATTTATCCCAGAATCAGAGACTAAAATACTCATTGAGAAAATGTCATTCACTTCTCGAAAGAGACCCAAAACAAAAACTCCAAGAAATATTGTAGCCAACTTCCAGAACTATCAGGTCAAGGAGAAAATGCTGTAATCAGCTAAAAAGAAACAATTCAAATATTAAGGAGCCATGTTTAGGATTACACAGGATTTAGTAACTTTCTGCAGTTAAAAGGATCAGAGGACTTAGAATATGATATCCTAGAAGGCAAAAGAGCTTTGATTACAACCAGCAACACAGCATAATCTTTCAAAGAAAAAGATGGATATTCAGTGAAATAGGGAACTTTCAAACTTTCCTGATTTAAAAAAAGAAAAAGAAAAAAAAAGCTGGAACAAAAAAAATTGATCTTCAATTTAAGACTCAAGAGAAGCATTAAAGAGGCAAATAGGAAAACAATAACAACAACAACAACATGGTATTCAATAAGATTAAAGTGTTTTCATTCCTACATGGGAAAATATTTGTAATTCTTAAGAATTGTATCTCTATTAGGGCAGTTAGAAGGAGTGTACTTAGACAAAGTGTGTGGTATAAGTTGACTTTGATGTGATGATTAAAAAAATAATTAAGGGGTAAAGAAAAGGATTGTACTGGGAGAAGAGGAAAGGGGAGGCAGAATGGGGAAAATTATATAACAAGAAGAGGCATGAAAGACCTATTACAGTAGAAGAAAAGAAGGGAAAGGTGAACATTGTTTGAACCTTACATGCATTGGATTTGGCTCAAAGAGGGAATAACATGGACACTCAGTAGGGCTGATAAAAGGGAGGGCAAATGGGGGAGGCAATGGTCAGAAGCAAACACAGGTGAGGGGGAACAGGTTGAAAGGAAAAAGAAAAGTATAAAAAGAAGGGACATATCATAATCGTAACAGAGTAGTCATGAACATAACTATCTCCTAAATAAAATGAAAATGAATAGCAGAGTGAATTAAACAGCCTCTTACAATATATATATATGTGCATATATATGTATATATATGCACATATATATATTAAAACAAGAAACATATTTAAAGCACACACACACATAAAGTAAAAGTAAAAGACTGGAACAGAATACATTATGCTTTAGTTGAAGTAAAAGAAAAAAAAAAAAGCAGGGGGATTAATCCTGATCTCAGATAAAGAAAAAAAAAAGATCTAATTAAGGAAATTATATCTTGCTAAAATGTAACATAGACAATGAAGTAATATCAATACTAAACATATATGTAAAAAGTGATAGAGCACCCAAATTTTTAGAGAAGTTAAGGGAATCACAAGAAGAAATAAACAGCAAAACTATATTAGTATGGGATTTCAATCTCCTATTCTAAGAACTAGATAAATCTAGCCACAAAATAAACAAGAAAGAAGTTAAAGACATGAATGGAATTTTAGAAAATTTGGATAGCATAGACCTCTAGAGAAAATGGAATGAGGACAGAAAGGAATATATCTTTTTCTCAGTAGTACCTGGCTCCTACTTAAAAACTGATCATATATTAAGCTATAAGAACCTCAGGAAGGCAGAAATATTAAAAGCATCATTTTCAGATGATGATATAATAAGAATTACATGTAATAAAGGGCCATGGAAAGATGGATTAAAAATTACTTGGAAACTAAATAATTTAAATCCTATGGGATTATAGTTTCAGGGTTGACAGGCAGATGGGAGGGAGGGGAACAGAAGGTACCTGACCCAAGGTCACATGGGAAGGAAGAGGCATAGATATTGTATTTGTTCTTCAGGAGAGAAAGATGGGAAAAGGAGATAGTCTTGGCAAGCTCAGACTCTTTGGGCAAAGTCCCCAAGTTTGTAACCCTCCCTTAGTTAATGTGTAATCTTCTACCTGGACAATTGGGAGCTATAAGTTCCATGCTTCTTCTGGAGCTTAGAAAAGATCTCCCCAAGTTACCACAAACAGCGACGGGCAGTTGACATTCCATCTGTAAGAAAGGTATCGGAGGTAACCTCAAAGCTGGGATGGGGAGGGCTCTCTCCCACTCTTCCTCTGCCTTATTTATCTTCCTTTGGGTCTCCCAATCCCGCTCCTACTCTGCCAATTCTTGGGGAATGAGATCATGGAAAGGACCCTGGATTTGGCATCAGGACATCTGGGTGCCAGGCCAAATCCTTCCCAATGTAATTTTGTGTGGTGGACAAGTCACAGAGCTTCTGTGGGCTGTAGTTTCCTTATATGGAAACCCCTGTTCACCTACCAAACCTGTTTCTAAGAAAGGGTTGTGAGGGCCCAATGGGAGAAGGGATTAGAAGGTGGCCCTGGTCATTGAATCTAATGATGAGGAAAATGAGACCCAGAGAAAGAAATCAGTTTACCCAAAAGATTCAGTAGCAATTAGAATTCTTCCAACTCAGGTCCTGACTCTGGCCATGGGGTCCTTTTCATCAGACCCTTCTGCTTTATGCCTTTGCATAAAATGTTGACCCCCTCATTCCTGGAATGCATGGCTTTTTCATCCTTGCTTCTTACAACATGCAACTTCTTTCAAAGCTCAATTTAAACACTACCTTCCACTTGAAGCTTTTCCTGGTGTTCCCAACTGCTAATGTTTCCCCTCAGTAATTGTTTGTTTTCAATCTTGTCTGATTCTTTCTTCTCCTTTTTTTAATGAAATAATTAGAGTTAAGTGACTTGCCCGGAGTCACACAGCTAGGAAGTGCTAGGTGTCTGAGGTTGGATTTGTATCAGGGCTGGTACTCTATCCAATGTGCCATCTAGCTGCCCCACCCCTGTCATATCTTATTCTTTATGAGCCCATCGAGGGTTTTCTTGGCAAAATCACCCGAATGGTTTGCCATTTCCTTCTCCAGCTCATTTGGCAGGAAACTGAGGCAAACAGGGTGGAGTGGCTGCCCAAGGTCACATAGCTAATAAATATCAGCAATTACCTTGCAGGTTTTTTTGTATAAATTCTGCATATGGCTATATGTGTACATGTACACATGATAACAAGCAAGTTCCCAGTGCCTAGCATATATATGCCAAGTGTTAAATTCTCACTGATTAGTTAATTTGGTCCTTACTAATTTCCCTGATCTTGGGTCCTAAAATTGTCACTGGATAAATTGAGACCTTCTCTGGGGGACTCTACTCCCCCTCCATTTCTTCTACTATAGGCAGAATTCTGTAGACTTTCTGACTCCTTCCAACTCTCAAATTCTGTGATAGGGGTGTGTGTGAGAGACACGTACAGACACAGAGAGAAACAGAGAGGGAGAGCACAAAAGAGACTCACAAGAGCAAGAATGTAGAACTAGAAAGTTCTAGGTCAACCCCATTTCATTTACAGATGAGAAAACTGAAGCAAGAGGGGGCAATTAGTCTGAAACAGGAGGTGGAAGAGGTGGGTTTCAAACCCAACTCCTCTGACTTCAAATCCATTGCTGTTTTGACTGTCCTATGCTAGGCTGTTAAATGGAGAATGGACAGTACATGTCAAGGCTGGGATGTCTGTATACATTTAGGGTAGGAAGACAAATAAGGTATTATTATGGTACCATCCAGTTTTACCTCTCTCATGTGTCAATATGCCTGAAATTCCACCATTACTGCTTAATTTCTTTGCTTTCTCTAGAGATTGTGTTCTCTAGCCTTCTCATTTAAAATATCAAGGCCCCCAGGAGGAGGAAGCATGAGGGAGGACACAGCACTTACAGTGATTAGCTCTATTAAAATAATCATAACAACAATTGCTTATTTTTCTGTGCCACATTAATCCGTTCAACATTATGTTTGTTGTAGGAGCTCAATGCTAGGCACCTTGTGGTTTCCTTGTGCCTTCCTCACAGGAGCTATTTGCAATACAGGGTGTGGGATCTGCGGTGAATGTCATTTCTCTGAGTCTCAGTTTTCTCATCCCTAAAATGAGATTGGACTAGAAGATCTTTAAGTATTCTCCCAGCTTGACTTAAATCAATAATTTATTGATTTAAAATTTATTTAATTGATTAATTTTTTATTGATTTAAACTAAATGCTTATTTTAAAAACACCTACTTTACCAGATACTGCTTTAAAGGGGTGTATGAGGTGTTCAGGGAGGATTAGCAACTTGGCTGGGAGAGCTGCTCATTGACCTTTGGTGTCCACCTTCACCCAACCCTTACCTATGACCCCAAAAAACTGTAGTATTCACAGCAGCCACACTGTAGTAAGCCATTTTGGCAGATAGTCTAAATCAGGTTGAAAATAACCAACAGATCTCACACCCATTGGTGAGTTAGGGAAGTGCCTAGAGATTTTCCCAGATAGAACGTGTAGATGAGAACAGTTTGTTTCATTGGTCACGAAGGCAGCTGAAGCAGGCAATGGGGAGTGCTTAGAGCTTGGTCAGACATTGACGACACCAGTGCATCCACTGCATCCTGGGCCTTTGACTTTTGTCTTGCCACTGGATCTTGATGATTCTAGAAGAGAGAGGGAGGCTGATGACCTTGTGCTCCCTCATTCACACAAGAGTCAAGATATGACCCATGACGTCCTCTTTGAAGGACATCCTCTTTGAAAATGAATAACAAATAACTACTAGGGTACACTGAGAGACAAAAAGCAGGTTCTGCTCTCAAAAACAACAGGGGAACAACAGCCAACAACTCTTACAATTAAGATGTAGAGGGGAGAAATTTGAAATAATCAACAGAGAAAGACACTGACATTAAGGGGAATGGGAAAAGGCTTCTTAATGGATGCTAGGTAGCTAAGTGTTATTATATACATTTTATAGATAAGGAAACCAAGATTCAGAGGGTTAAAGTCTGCCCCAGGTTACCCAGGTAGAAAATATCTTTATGGGGAGATCCATTTTCTCACTATTGGGAAGCAGAAGGATCTCTGGGGGTGAACATGGAGAAGTCAACAAAGAGAGAAGAGAAGGTGATTGAAAACAAGCCTGGGTCCATATTGGCCCCTGAATGCCTTCCTTTGCCCTCTGAGGTTGGGAGGACCATGGATGGTGACAGTCGGGAACATGGCAGGGGGACTAAAGATGCTGAATCAGTGCAAATTTCTCTTCTTGGGGGCAGGATAAAATGGAAGCTTACCAACTGGACCTGAAGAAGGGGATGACGCTGAAGCTGAAGGGGAAAATTAATGAAGATTCGAATGGGTAAATCAAGGGGTTGGGGAATGGGATGGGGAGCTGGCTGTCCTGGGGAGCAAGGGATTATCTGGGAATTCTCAGAGGGCACATTTGAATCCCTGCCAAGGAAGATCCTCAGTTTTGGGGTGGGTAACAGAATTGAAGCATATCATAGAATATTATACTCATGTTAGAATTCTAAGTGACAGAATAATAGAATGCTTGACTCTTAGAATGCCACAAATCAGAGAATGATAAACTCAGAAAAGTGTTGTTTTCAAAATTCCCTGCAAAGGAGGTAAAAATGACATGACAAGGAGCAGCTAGATGGTGTAGTGGATAGATAGCACCAGCCCTGGTGTTAGGAGGACCTGAGTTTAAGTCTGTTCTCAGACACTTAACATTTCCTGGCTGTGTGACCCTGGGCAAGTCAACCCCAATGGCATTAACAAAAAAAGAAAAGAAAAAAAGAAAAGAAATGACATGACATAATTAACAGGATGTTTATACCCAAGATAAATTGGGAAGTACCCACCTGTCGTTGTTGATACTCGTTGCCTGGTGTTGAATTTCCTCTTTGGTGCTGAAAGAACTGGAAGGTGGGGTAATGGGGCCACTGGCAGAAATGTTGGAAAGGTTGTGAGAAACAGGAAAGGGACTGTGAGATCGGAGGACAAAGCTTGTCCTGATTTTTGAAAAAGGGCTAGTTGAGACTGACTTGGATACTTAGGAAAATCTGAGATCATTAAGGAGATGATTGATAAACATTTAGAAAAGGAAGTGATGATTACAACAAGCAGCAGAATTAGGGGTAGGAATAGGGGTAGGGTTTATCAGGGATACATCATGCCAGGCTAAAGTCATTGCTTTAAAAAAAAAAAAAGTGTATTTATTGATTGCTAAACTTGTAGAAAGCTGTGAATAGTGTTTGGTATTATTGTTTAGTTATTTAGTCATATCTGCCTCTTCATGTCCCTATTTGGGATTCTCTTACCAAAGACACTGGAGTGGTTTGCCATTTTCTTCTCCAGCTTATTTGACGGTTGATAAAACTGAGGCAAACAGGGGTAAGTGACTTGCCTAGGATCACAGTTAGTAAGTGTCTGAGGCTGGTTATGAACTCAGGAGGATGAAAATCTTGTTTACTTAAATTTTAACCAATTTTTTAACCAATTCATAAAAATAACTCATATTCTTCTTGTGAAGAAAACTGAGAGTTATAAATGTAGAATTAGACAGTAGTCGGATGGAAACAGATCTTGGGTGAAGATCATTGTCAACATGACAAGAAATCTCCAGTGAAGGACTTCAGGGCTCTGTGTTGTTTAACTTGTTTTTTGTTTGTTTTGTTTTGTTACCAATGATCTGGATAAAGGTACAGACTGTATATTCATTAGTTCTGCAGATATCACAAAGTTGGGAGAGCTAGCTAACATATTGGATGGCAGTCAAGGTCCAAAAAGATCCTGATAGACTAAAGCATTGGACTGAATGTAATAAGATGAAATTCAATGGAGATAAACACAAAGTTTTAGGTAAAAAAAAGAATCAACTTCAGAAGTATAAGATGTAGGCCAAACATTATTTATTCTAAAAAGATCTGGGGGTCTGAATGAACAGTAAGCTCTTTCAGAGTCAGCAGCAGCCCCAAAACTAAAGAAGCAGTGGGTGGTGCAGTGCATAGAGCCCTGGATCTGGAATCGGGAAGATCTGAGTTCAAATCTAGCCTCAGACACTTTCTTAGCTGTATGATCCTGAGCAAGTCACTTAACTCCCTTATATGCCTCAATTTCCCATCTGTAAAATGGGGACACACTGGAGAAGGAAATGGTAAAGTATTCTATTTCCATTGCCAAGAAAATTACATAGACTTTGTCATAGGGTCATGTAAAGTCAGACAATAAAAGCTAATAAAACATTGGTAGAGTCAGCTTCTGTGAATTGGGAAGTGATGGCCCTACTATGCTCTGCTTCATCAGACCTCCTCGGGAGGATTCTGAGTCAGTTCTGGACACCACAGTTTAAGGACATTCGTCAAGTATAGAGTTACCAGAGGAGAGAATCCATGTCCATTGCAGTGTGTCTAAACGAAAGATGGGATAGTTGTCTTCAGTAATAGCATCCTTCTAGCACTTCACAGATATTCTCATTTGATCCTCACAAGTCCTGGGAAGTAAGTCGCAATTTCTATAGATGAGGAAATTAAGACCAATATTAGGTGACTTGCCTAGTGTCATGTAGCTAATGAATAATTGGGACAAGATTTCAACTCAGGTGTTCCAGCTTCTATATTATATTAATAATAACATTTATATAGCACCTACTATGTGCTAGGCACTATACTAAGGATCTTATATTCTCTCATTTAATCCTCACAACAATCCAATGTGATAGGTGCTTATATCACCCCTATTTTATGTTTGAGGAAACTGGTTCAGATAAAAGTTTTAATGACTTATCCAGGATCACAGGTAGCAGGATTTGAACTCAGTTCTTCTTGACTCCAAGAACAGCTTCATTTAGTATTCGAAAGAAGGATTAGATTTGTGGAGTGGAATCCGTCCCCATGTGTAGATATGTCAAAGTAACACATTTAGGCTTGAAGGCAGGAAAAACTTTCTAACCCTGAGTATTGAGCTGTCCCAAAGTGAAATGGTTCTGGAGGCAGCGAGTTCTCCCTTCATGGAGATTTTCAGACAGAGCCTGAGCACTATTTGGGTGCATTGTAGTGATTCCACTGAGGTCCCTGCCAGCTCTCTAGTTCTGTGATCATTGGAATCTGACCATTCTGAAATCTTAGAATTTTCTCATATTATTGCTTGCTTGGTGGGGAAGGGATTGGAAGGAGGGAGAAATTTGGAATTCAAAATTTAAAAAAAGATGTTAAAATAAATAATTAATAATTTAAAAAAGAATGTTATGATTTTGGAACTGAGCAATCAACAAAACAATTATATAATAGATATATGAACAGATATAGATGCTATATCCCATAAGCCAGACATTTGGTATGTGCCTATGCACTTGAGTTATGGTTTCAAAGATGAAACTAAAAACTTGTACCCTCAAAGAGTTCTACTGGGGGGAGGTAGAGGGAATAACAAGGTGTACATGTAGAGATCTAGTTACTCAGTGAGCAATTATTAAGTGCTTACTGTGTGCCAGTTAGTGTGTTAAGTTCCGGGGATATAAAGAATGGTCCAAATTCTCAATCCTGGGATCTGATCTGGGTTTTGAAGAAAACCAGGGAATTCAAAGGCTGAGGGTCCAGCTTTGAGAGACATTTGCTAGTTGATGTCACAGGCAATAGAATACAGAGCAGCAAGAAGGCAAAATAGTCCCCAGGTGATTGGAGGGAAATCTTCCGAGTGTTAGAAGACCAGAAAGGCAGTAGGGGCCAGGTGGGAAGAGTTTCAGTGCCACTTAGAGATTTCTATAACTGATCCTTAAAGTAATTGAGGGTTACTGAAGGCTGAGCAGGTGGGTGGCCGGGTCCAACTTGGGTTTTAGGAAAATCATGTCGGTTGGTGGGTGGAGGATAAATCAAAGAGGTAAGGTGTGAGGCAGAGAGACCCAGTGTGTGAGCAATAGCTGGGGTAGAAGTAAGGAGGGCCCTGTTGTAAAAGAGATTTGTAAAAATTGAAATATTAACATCTGGCAACGCATCGACTGTGAAATGAGCACCAACGAGATGTCAAGGATTGCACCCAGGTGATGAGCCTGAGGAACTGGCAAGGCAGCTGTGCCGTTGGCCATAATTAGCAAAGTTGAGAAGAGGTGAGAGTTTAGGAGGAAAGGAGAACGAGGATATGTATTTTGTACAGAAGTGTGCATGTTTTTTGCCCCCTTCTGGAAGAACCGAAACTCCTCCAGGGCAGACGCTGGTTAGCACTGGTTTCAGCTCTTAGTATAAGGGCACTTCCTGCAAGCTTGTGGGATTGGCTTGGTTGACCATCACACAGACTACTGCAGCCCATTGTTTTGTGTCTCCTCAAAGGGAAAAACAAACTTGCTCATGAAAGACATTGAGAGTCTCATTTCTAGAGCCCCTGCAGGTGGCAGTGTGGGATAGTAGTCAGAGCAGGCCTCCAAGGTTCAAGTCCCATCTTTGATGATACTTTCTGACCATCTAACAGTGGGCAAATCACTAACCTTAGTTCTCTGGGCAACTCTCTGAGACCTTAAGTTATAAGAGAAGTGCCAGCCTGAGGGAGTATCAGGAAGCCCTGGAGTTTCCTTTCTCAGGGAAATCACAGGTCCCTTTAGGGGGACCAATCATGACAGATGGAGAATACAAGTCCAGGTCTGGAAACTGAGGCTCGCAGAGATTAGGGACTTTGTTCAAGGCCACACACTTAAATGGCACAGTGGATAGAGCACCAGTCTCAGAAGGATCTGAGTTCAAATCCAACCTCAGAAAGTTAATACTAGCTGTATGACCCTAGACAAGACATTTAACCCCAATCACCTTACCCCCCCAAAAAAACAAAAAACAAAAATCTCTCATAATTGCAGATCTACCATTGTTTCCCCCACTATCCCCTACTTCCTCTGTGCCCGTGCCTCTTGGCATGGGCTGTATAGAGAGACTCCTGACATTGATGATGCTTGCCCCATCCAGACTGGCACTAAACTCTGACTTTTCCCCATGAATGCCATCAGCTACAGAAAAAAACTAATATAATTTGCCAAGTCCGTGAACTTTCCATTTTTAGTAAAAGGTAAATCTGTCAGGGATTCTCCTCCTTTGCCAAAGGCCATTCAGCTCTGGGTCAGAGAAAACCTCTGGTCAGTGCCAGGCCTTCCCAGTCAGAAGACCTGGGTTCAAATCCCACCTTTGCATAGCTTTAGGAAAACTACTTAAGCAGCACTCTGGGGCTCCGTCCTCTAACATGTAAAAGGAACTGCTGTCTCTCGGCCTTCAAGGCCCCTTTAAGCTTTGACTCTCTGGGATCCCTTGAAGACAAACCACTTCTCCTATCCTATTCTCAGGGCTCATACTGATCATTCACTCCCTTGTCCTTTCATCTTGACAGTTTCGTGATCAATCTGGGCCAAGGCCCCAAAGATCTAGCGCTGCATTTCAACCCCCGATTTGGGGAGAACGTCATCGTCTGCAATTCCCAGAAGGGCGGCAACTGGGAGCAGGAGTATCGAGACGAGCACTTGTGTTTTAAACCAGGGGAGGAGACAAAGGTAAGAGTGGAAGTAGGGGTAGGTCCAGGAGGAAAGGCTGCTGGTTAGAGCTGTGGATCTGGGAGCAAAAGAGGCAACCTTTACACTGGATTATTTCACTTTGGAATCAGTTTTGTTAAACAGGGAGAATAATACCCATGATGCCTCTGGAACAGGATGACTGGTGAGGGTCAGATAAAGCAGTGTGTGTGAAACCCTTTAGATGCCTTCAAATGCTAACAAGTCCTAATACCGATAAGATTATCAAAGATGAAGGTCAGGTGACTTGGGCAACAAAGGACATAGTGTGAAAAGAGTCCATGATTTAGAACCTGAGAGACCAAGCTCCAACTCTTACTTGCTTGTGACCTTGGGCAAATGGCTTCATCTGTTTGCCTTAGCTTCCTTAGCAATAAAACAAGGGAGTTGGATTAGATCCATATAATTTTTACATTCTCTGGACAGAATATCAGTTACTTGAGGGCCGGGACCACCCCCGGCACAAAATAAATGCTTATGGGGGAAGACTACTTCATAAATCTAAAGGCCCCCATAGAATTTTGAGCTATTAGGATCCTAGTTCTTAAAGATGAAAGGAGACTGGGACATGATCGCCTGCTTCTATTTTGCCGAGAAGGAAACTGAGGCAAACAGGGTGAAGTGACTTGTTTAGGGTCACACAGCTAGGAAGTGTCTGAGGTCACATTGAAGATGAGTTTTCCTCTGTTACTTAGGAGGAAATAGCTACCTGCCAGACCCTACCTCTACCCGCCAGTCCCAACAGGTGCAGCGAGTCATGTTCTGGAGCTGAGCCATGTCTGACTTTATTCTTTGTGTATCCTTGGACAAATCATTTCATCTAGTCTGTTTCCTCATCTGTAAATAAATGGATTGGACTCAGATGGCCCCCTTCGAGCTCCAGATTTATAATCCACCCATGGTCCTTTGCTTGATTGGGATTCTCGGATGACCCCTGGCTTTCCCTCCCTTCTTCTCCCTCTGCAGTTTTCCGTGACCATTGAGGACGATGAATTTCAGGTGAAGCTTCCTGACGGTCACCAGGTGAAATTCCCCAACCGGGCGAAGTGCAACCGCATCTCCTACTGCTGCGTCCAGGGCGGTTTCAGTCTCACCTCTTTCAAGCTGGCTTGAGGGAGTACAGTGGGGGGGAGGGTCTGAACAGCTTCCTCCTCCCCCTTAGCATCACAGAAGCCCCGATTTTAATAAAGGTTTTTTTTCTCAGCACCCAGCCTCTGCTGTTTCCAGGAGTTCTGGTATGTTTGCCTTTGCCAACTCCCACCATGGTTCTTTTCCATCCTCTGGATCATCATAACCAATAATGGGCACTGGGAGGGAACTTAGAACAGAGGATGTCAGCGCTGGGAGGGAGCTTAGAACAGGGGATGTCAGCGCTGGGAGGGAGCTTAGAACAGGGGATGTCAGAGCTGGGAGGGAGCTTAGAACAGGGGATGTCAGCGCTGGGAGGGAGCTTAGAACAGGGGATGTCAGCGCTGGGAGGGAGCTCAGAACAGGGGGTGTCAGAGCTGGGAGGGAGCTCAGAACAGGGGATGTCAGAGCTGGGAGGGAGCTTAGAACAGGGGATGTCAGCGCTGGGAGGGAGCTTAGAACAGGGGATGTCAGAGCTGAGGGGGGGGCTTAGAACGGTGGATGTCAGAGCTGGGAGGGAGCTTAGAACAGGGGATGTCAGAGCTGGGAGGGAGCTTAGAACAGGGGATGTCAGTGCTGGGAGGGAGCTTAGAACAGGGAATGCAGGAGCTGGGAAGGGCCTTAGAATTTCTACCTAGAATAACAAATCTGGAAAAGATCTTAGAAGGTGAACGAGTCTAGTAGGATGTTTTGAACTCATCTAGAACAACTTCCTCAAGAGCCAGATTTAGAACCAAGACTCTGGCCCCTGATTAAGGTACCAGGAGCAAAGCGGGGAAAGCTAAAGACCAGGTCTGTTTCTAGCTGGGGGAGGTCTGTGATCTTGAGCGAGTCACTTCACTTCTCTGGGCCTCAGTTTCCTGCTTTGTAAAAAGGACTCCTCCTCCTCCCCCCTGTCTCCCAGGGTGCTTTGTAAGCCTTGAAGTTCTCCAGTAATGTGAGCCGCTGTTATTTCTGGCAGCACCCAGTGCCAGGCACCTGGGGGCAGGCAGGGGAGGGTCTAAGCCCCATGTTCCGGGAAAGGGAGATAAGGCTCGCTCTCCCATCTCCCGCACACAGGCACACACCTGCACCTTTATCGGCTGGAACATTCCAGCCTTGTTATTCATTACCTATCCGCTCCCCCTGCCCCAACACCCACACCTGGGGAGGCCTCTTCCTCTGGGAGCAGCACCTGGAGCCCCGGCCCCTGTGACATCCACCTGCAAGTGGAGGCTGACAGTGGATGTCCCACCATTCTCTGGGAGGGTAGCTGGTGGTGAACGATACAGACAAGAAGAGAGACAGTTTTCCGGCATCATCTTGAGGGACATTTGTGTGTATATATATATAAATCAAACAAACAAACAAACCCCTCCTCTTTTAATCAGACTGGACAGAGATCTCTGGATGGCCAGAAGGCCGAGGGCGGGCATTCCTCCCGGCTGAGGTCATGGGGACCTTGGGTTATGGCTTCTAGAACAGAGATGGGAGCGGGATTCGGAAGGATCCATCATCCCAGGGGCAGGGGCAAGGCCTAAGAGAGCCCCACTCCGGTGCCCAGCAGGGACTCCTACTGGGAGGCAGGAGGCACCCACCGAGATGAGGGAGGCCCCTCCCACAGCCTGGAATGGACCCCCCGGGGCTGGCCTGCAAAGTGCTGGTAGTGAAGACAATGGGCTCCTGTGCTGTCCTCCCCTTCCTCCTCTCCCCTTCACAAAGGCTCCACTGTAAGGCCTCGGCTGGGCTGTGGGTGTGGCAAGGGCAGGGGGGGTCCGGGGGGGGAGGGGGAGCTGGGCATCTGGTGCCCAAGGCTGGCGGGGGTCAGGGCCGGCTGGCGGGCACTCTGGGTAGCCCAGAACAAATCCCTCTCAGCTGTTCAGCACCCACCTAACTGCCCCTATTTGGGAAGCCTCATCTGACCATGGAAGGGAGGAGGGTGAGGGGGCGAGCCTGCCCGGCTCCCATCATCCTCGGGGTGGGGGAGAGTGGAATGGGCTGGGAGGGCGACTCCCGCCAAGTCTCTGGGGGCTGCTCCCCCCACACTCCCTTGACTGGTTTGGCTTAGGGAGAATGAGGTGGTGGGACAGGGCTTGGGGGCGAGGGGGGGGGTTATTGGAAGCATTGTCAGTCCCTTTGTCATCCCTCCCCCACTCTCCATTTCCTTCCAGCTCCTGGCTTTGCCGCTTGTCCTGTTGGGTCAAGCAGCTCACTCCCCCCACCCCAAATCCTCTGCCCTCCAAGATGGGGTGGGAAAGGAGGCTTCATGGAGGTGCTGGGCTGAGGACCCAGCAGGGCCACCCTCACATGTTCACCTCATCATCCTCATCGGCGAACTGGAACGAGGATGCCTGGACTGTGCTGGGGACTGGGACCCTCCTGGGCTCCCTCTCTGAGCTGCTCCTTGTCCAGCAAGGGGAGGCCCCCAGCCCCTCATCCTGGCTCTCCCACGAGGCCCGGCTTTGAGGCAGCACTCCCGCTAGCTCTTGCCGGGCGGTCGCCTCGCTATAATGGGGCCTAGGACCCCAGCTGCCCACCCAGTGTCCCCTGGCTGGGTTCAGACTGACGGCTGCCCTCAGCTTCTCGGCCGGCTTCTCCCCGGTGGGGCCCTTTGACACCGACACCCCATTGGGGCAGTGTCCCTGAGGTCGGGGCTCCGGGGCTGGGGGCTGGGGCTCTGCCGGCGGGGCCGGCCCTGACTCTTTCCCAGGCACCTCGGACAGGCTCATGGCACTGAGGAGCTCGCTGAGGAGGGAGGGCCCCAGGTCTAAGCGGAAGGAGAGCATGGAGTCGGAGCGATGGAGTTTGGGTTCCGAATCGGAGCGAAGCAGCTCGGGTTCCGAATCGGATCGAGGCAGGGAGTTGGAGCGAGGCAGGTCGGACTCTGAAGGGAAGGAGCTGTCCTTGTCCAGGGGCCTCTCCGGGGCTAAAAGCCGGGGGATGGTGCAGAATCCAGAATCCAGGCCTGGAAAGGAGAGACGAGACAGGCTCCGAGTGAGCTCCAGGGGCCGCTCCAGCCCAGCAGCCTCTGGCCCGCCCGCGCCCTCCTCCCTGTGGCTGCCGTCTCTGCCGATGCCATCCTGCACACCTGGAGAGCAGGCAGCCACTCATTCTTCCCCAACTAGCACAGAACCATAGTAGGGGTATGATTGGATTCCATGACCCAGATTCAGAGCCGGGACTCTAAGGCCATCTAGACAGAGAGAGGCAGAGGGGACCTAGAACCTGGACCCAGTGTGGCAGTCTTAGAAGTCAGATTCAGAATGGGGATAAAAATGACTCCTTCAGCAGGGTACGGAAGCAAAAGGACTGGTGGGCAGGGCAGCTAGGTGGTGAGTGGATAGAGCACCAGCCCTAAAGTCAGGAGGACCTGAGTTCAAATCTGCTCTCAAACACTTAAACCATCTTAGCTGCGTGACCCTGGGCAAGTCACTTAACCCGTTGCCTCAGCAAAAAAAAAAAAAAAAAAAAAAAAAAAAAAAAAGATGGAGGTTGTTTTATTTGACCCTTGGAAAAGATATATCTCCATTTTTACAGATAAGAGACAAGAAGCCAGGGTGAGGTGACTTGCCCAGCTTCTAAGTGCCTGAGGCTGGACCCTGTGCTCTAAGCCTTGTGCCACCTAGCTGCCCCATAATGAAATACAATAATACTCTTCTCTAAAGTCCTTTCCAGACTTGGAAGAGCCCCTAGGAATGAAGGAAAGGACTAAGAGATTCTTTACTTAAAGGATTAAAGGTGATAACCATAATCTTGCCTTCCAGGCTGGAATGGGGCGATTGATCCAGCTGGGGCAGAATCAATTCAGCCTGCCCCCTGCCCAGAAGCAATTGACTGGCTGACACCACCTTTCTCCTGAGAGAAAGGATTAGGCTAGGAGTGGAAGGACAAAGGTCCCTTTGTTTACCTCCAGAGGAGAGGTGGATTTGGGATAGTGACTTGGTTGCTCAATTCTGGACTGATAATAACCCAAGCTGCATTTTGAGATCCCTTTGCCTGGGTCAAGATTCCCACAAAAGTTAGCCAGAATCTTCTTTGGGTTAGAGTCGTGGTGGATGGCGGGAAGCGGAGGGAGGATTTTGACTCTTTCTAAGCTAAAAATAGTTTGGATAATGTCAAAATAATCTGGGTGCCTGCAAAGGCAGGGTAGGGTCTGAATCTAGATCCTCTGACACTGCCTTCCACTGAGCCTGCAAATAAGAGTCCTAATCCCTTGGGCTTTTCAGCCTCCACTGAAGCCCCCTCCCATACTCCTTCAGTATGTGAGCAAGAGTCCCCGTCTAAGCAGTCCAGCCAGCGATGGATGTCGGAAAAGTCAGAGGGCTGGTCCTGGTCACCAGGGAAGGTGTCCCTTCAATTGTTTAGTGGAGAAAGCCAGGCTTTGTGCCCTGTTTGTGTGGGTGGCAGAAATTCCCAGTTAGAGTGGGACTAGGGCTGGACTAGAAGCCACAAGAAGAACCCGGTTTGAATGAATGAAAAAAAAAAACTTGATGAAGGACTGTGGGCAGGAGCCCAAGCATCTATTTTCTAATTGTTTGACCTAGGATCTTTCTGAGCCTCAGTCTGCCTACCTGTTAAAATGGGGATACTACCTACTTCATAAGGTATTTGGAGGGAAAACCCTTTGTGAACCTCAAACTCTTAGAAATTTGGGTATATTATTATCACTCATACCAATGAATTCAGAGTTCTATGGAAAGTAGTGACATTAGGGTCAGGCGGGGCAGCTGGATGGTGTTCTGGAGCACTTTACTCCAGGCCTGGAGTCAGGAAAATCTCAGTTCAAATGTAGCCTCTGATACTTGCTATCTATGATTCTAGGCAAGTCATTTTACCCTGTTTGCCTCAGTTTCCTCATCTGAAAAATAAACTGGAGAAGGAAATGACAAACTATTCCAATGGGATCATGACTAAAAACAAGTGTAGCTGGAACTGGCTGCAAATACAACTCTTGTCCTCCAGGTCATAGTTCCATGGGGCACATAGACAGGAGATACCAAAGCTAATCAGAGGGGAAAAAGCTCTGGAGGTTCAGAGGCCTCAGGAAAAGGCTCTTGTGGAAGGTGAGCTGAGACTTGGGAGGAGGCCAAGGAAGCCAGAGGGAAAGATGGCAGAAAGACAGAGGTCCTGTACGGGGCAAAGCCAGAGTAAAGAAAGCATGGAGTCTGGAGATGAAGTACTTAATCTCATCTGATACTCCCAGAGAGACAGATGGGCCTTCCATTTGGAGCCACATTTTATAAATAAACGAACTAAAACTGGGGAATTCAATAATTCCTCTTAGATGACATAATTATTAATCCAGGAACTCTATGTCTCCTAGTCTAGTGCTTCTGACTCACCTTATTTTTAGACTATATCTGTGATTTCCTCAGATTCCTAGTGAGGAAATTCTCTCTCTGGTAATGAAGAGTCAGTTATCTCCTGGACACTAAGATAAGTGACTTGGTCAGAGTCATACAACCAGGAAGAGTCAGAATCGGGACTCAAGCCCATAACTTCCTATCTCAAGAGGCTGATCATGCACCCTTAATATATAACAGGCCAGAGATGATGATGATAAAGAAGAATTATGGAGACTGAATATAAATCAACATATGCTACGTTCACTTTTTTCCTTTATTTTTTTTTCTCTTGTGGTTTTTCCTTTTTGTTCTGATTTTTCTTTCCTAATGACTCATAAGGAAATGTGTATTTAGAAAAAAACTAATGTACATAATAATGTACCAGAAAAAAAAAAAAGGGGAGAAAAAAGAATTGACATTTATATAGCATCTTAAGAGCTGTAAAGCACTATATATGAGCAAGTCACCTATAAAATGAGACTGGAGTAAAGGTTCTCTCTAAGACCTTTTTGGACTGAAAATTCTAGGCACCCAGATTATTTTGATATTATTCTCTATCCAAACCATTGTACGAGCTCCAGCGTGTGCGCGCGCACACACACACTTTTCTTATTTGATCTTCCCAACAACACTGAGAGGGAGGTCTTATTATTATGTCCTTTTGTTGTTGTTGTTGTTGTTGTTCAGTTATTTTAGTTATGTCTGGCTCTTTGTGACACCATTTGGGATTTTCTTGGCAAAGATGCTGGAGTAGTTTGCCATTTCCTTTTCCAGCTCATTTTACAGATGAGGAAACTGAGGCAAACAGGGTGAAGTGACTTGGGTAGAGTCACATAGCTAAGTGCCTAAATCTGCATTTGAACTTATATCTTCCTTACTCCAAGACCTGCTAGGTGGCAAAGTGGATAGAGTGTTAAGCCTGGAGTCTTCCTGAGTTCAAATGGATTTCAAATGGAGGCTGAATTGGAACTCCGGACTTAATTGGCTCTGGGCCAATGCTCTATGGGTCCTGTCTGCTTAGACCAGACTAATGACCTACACATTTAACATTCACTCAGTAAGTCTTCTTTAGGCATCTACTATGTGAGAGGAACTAGGGATACAAAATCAAAAGGATGATGTCATGCCCTCACAGAACTTATTTATTTAATAATAACTTATTATTATTAAATAAATATTTTTATTTGATTATTTAGAAAACAGACGAAAAGGACTGACTCAAGGTCACCAGGACCATGTCTTACCCCGTTAAATTGAACTGATTCCATCTGAGCCACTGGGAGCGACTCTCTACAATGCAGAAACCGGGGACCACTGTCCTTGGTCAGGCCATCAAAGCTAGATCCCAAGGTCTCTCTGCCTGGTACTTAGCAAAGACCACGGCTCTAGAGGAAGGGAATATGGGTATAAATCCCATCCCTCATGTTTACTACTCGTGCCTCTGAGTCTTTGGACAAGTACTTCACCTGCTAAGTCTCAGTTTTCTCATCTGTAAAATGGGGGAGAAGGAGGGCTGGACTAAAAATACTTTCCAATTACGGAGGAATGACCCTAATTTCAGTGGGTTTATGATTTTTTTTTGCCACAAGATGGCAGCATAGCTCCATGGCTGTCTCCAGACCAGGCAAGCCCTGACTCTCCAGCCCCCTCCTAGTTTCCTAGTTTGAATAGGATAAAGTCTGAATTTGAACCCAGGTCTTGGGTCTCCAAAACCTTTAGCACCCCTGTCCGCTCTCCCCAAATTGAACAAGGACATTAAGGCCATGTGGTGGGCCGGGCACCTTAGAGGGATTTGAGGAGCCACCAAAGTCATCTGAAATGAGAGATGGGGCCATTGGAGGGGGATGGGGGAAGGGAGGGGTGGGTGCGGAGAATTCCCTTACCGTAGCCGTGGTGCCCATCGGGGGAGCCCCGGGGGCTGTCTCGGAAGCTGAGCTTGCTCACCACCATGCTGTCGTAACCCGCCTGGTGGAGCTGGGGCAAGGACACGGCGTTCTTGATTATGGGCGAGATGGCCGGTGGGTCGGGGGAGGCTGCCGAAGAGCTGAAGCCCCGGGAGGGAAGCCCCCCGCGCCGCACCTGCTGCAGGGTCCGGAGCAGGAAGCTTCTGGGGGAGCGCCCGCCGCCCCGGCCCACCCCGCCGTGGTTGCTGAGGAAGGAGGTGTCCCCAAACACGTCCCCGCCTCGGCCCACGTGCATGGTGTGGCGGAAGTCTCCCAGGGGCGGGCTGATCATGTCTGTGGTCAGCTCGGCTTTCATGGGTCTCCTCTTCCGGTGGGAGCCCGACATCCAGCCGAGGGTGGGCCCGGCCGCCTTGGGCTGCTCGACCCTCCTCATGTCCATGCTAACCTGTTTCTTGGAGGGCGATGGATGGTCAAGGGGCTAGAAGACCCCCTCCCCCCCACCGACCTCAGCTTTTCTGGGCCAGGGGCTGTCCTGGAGCGTTGGGGGAAGGGAATGATCAGGCGGACGAGGGTCCCGTCTTCTTGTTCCTCAGCCTTCTCTCAGGGGCCAGGGGCCGCCCTGGAGGGTGTGGCGTGTGGGGGAGCCATGGCCTTGGAAGGCCTTGGGACGAAGCTTTCCCGGATGTAGCTGGAGCAGGTCTGACTGGGGGATTAGCGGCCTAGGCTGCCAGCTCCTTTCTTCCTGGGGGGTTGGCTTGGGACAAGCTGGCCAGTTCCAGTGGGTGGAGACCTGAAGGAGGACAGAGTGGAAAGTGAAGAGACAAAGCTCAGAGTCACAGACGGAAAGGGGGCTCAGCACTCTTCCAAGCTGAAACAGAGGAGGCAGCCACTTGCCTGGGGAGAACAGGGAATGGGAGAGCTGGGAGGGGCCTCAGAACAGAGAATGACCAGGTGGGAGAAGCCAGGCTCTTGGACTCTAAAGATCCCCAGTCTTAAGGGTAAGTGACTCATCTCTTAGCGTTTCTATCAAATAGAAATATCCACAGCACCCACCTCACCTAGTTTTAAGGAGGCAGTCAGCTAGGCTATCCAAAACACCAGAAAATGTTAGTTTTTAAAATCCCGAGATTATGGATTTAGGGCTAGAAGGGATCTAGAGATCCTCAACTCCAATCTCCACCACCCTCCAATTTTATAAATGGGGAAACTGAGGCAGAAGGTCTTTGGAAGCCCTCTAACTCATTCATTTCACAGATAAGGCAACTGAGATCCAGAGAACATCAGCATTTGCCCATGTAGGTAAAAGGGAGGAAATCCAGGCAGGATTTGATTCCAGGTCCTGACTCTGAAGTCAGCTGTTTTTACTGTTTCCAATCCCCCTTTTCACAGTGGATTTCCCTGAAGTCAATCAGCCATCTATGGGTCATTTCCTGAAGTGGGAAGAGCCCTCAGCCTCAGAAATCAGAACATCTGAGGCAGTGAGATGGTGGAATGGATAGTGATGGGCCTGGGGATCAAGAAGTCCTGCCTTAGAGTTTGACCTTGGATATTTAATAGCTGTGTGACGGTGAGCAAGTCCTTTGACCTATTTGCCTCAAGTTTCCCCATCCATTAAATAGAGATGGTTATACCTCCCAAGCTCATTATAAAGTGCATGGTGCATAACACATAGTCAGTGCTTTATAAATTGGTACCCATTTATGCCTGCCTCTGACTCTTTTGACTTTGGCAAGTAATTTCTCAATGTCTCGGTGTCCCAAGCAGCCCTCTGAGATTTCCTTCCTAAAGGTCCTTCCGTGTGGCCAGCTCTCTTCCTCTCCACTCTATAAGCCCCAATTCTTTAGGAGTTCTTGTGGTCCAGTGGTTAGAGAGCCTGTCTCAGAATATGCCTCTGACACCCAGATCAGTGATGGGGAACCTAGCCCACGACTTCCCAAGTTTGAGTCCAGGATGAATCATTCTAAACCTCAGTTTCCTCATCTGTCAAATGGCAGGGTTAAAATGGGTGAGATCAGACTGCCAAGCAGGAGATGGTCTGTTTTCTCCTACTCAGATGAAGCCCCCAAATTCTTCAATTCACAGCCTCCTTTGAATTCCCACAATCCTTCCTGCCACTTTCTGGTTGAGTGACCTCTGATAAAATCACCTCAAATCTAGGCTCCCATGTCATCCGTAGAATGGGGATAATCAGCCCTGCCCTGCCCAAACACCTAATGAGATAACAGGTGGGAAAGTGCCTTAAGTGTATACCTAAGAGGGGTTATTATTTTTCCCTTATTTGCCTAAAGGGTTGTCTCCTCTGAGAAGCAGAAGGAATAAGAGAGGAGGGACTGAAGCCGGTTTCAAATCCTGCATTTGTAAGCGACTAGCCATGTAACTCTGGGCAGTCTCTGCCTCAGTTTCCTCATTTGCAAAATGGACATGAGAATCCTGGCCCAGGATTATTATTAGAAGTGCTTTGTAATTCTCCAATGCAGGAGCAGCAGTGACCTTCAGTAGCTTACCACCTCCCTGAACCGAAGTTAACACAATACCTGGCACACAGTAGGCTCTTCGTAAATGTTTGTTAAATCGTATTGGATTGGTTTTCTCTTTTATTAGTTAAAAAAAAAAAAAAAAAAAAGGTGGCGACGGAGTGATTGCAAAGGAAACCAGTTATAATGGTGAAAGTCTTTTTAAAAGGTCACCTGACCCAGGTTCATTTAGGACCCTGAACTAGGGGGTTCTTTCAGATGTAAGTCCCAAGCTAGAACCCCAGGCCGCCGGCAGGGGGGGCCTGTGGCCGGCCGAGCTGGGGGCTCCAAGCTGGTCGGACTTGGGCAGCGGGACCCGCGACAAGGGGAAGAGTGCGAGCAGGTCTCCACGACGCCTCGGACCAAAGTACTCTCGGGATCCTCGGAGCGGGAGCTAGAAGGGCCCGTGGGAAATCACTTCTAGGGAGCAGCCGAGGCTCAGAGAGGGGCAGCGGTTTGCCCAGGCTCACACAGCGCGGGGAGCCGGGCGGACGCATCCACGCCTTCTCTGCCTGGGTGCTGTCCCGGCCGGGGACGGGTCAAGCCGCCGCCCGGGCGCCACGTGTCCCTCGGGCCGCGGGCCGAGAGGGCACACAGCCCCCAGCGCTGGCCAGGCAGAGCCCGAGAGCGCGGTGCCAGGGTGCCAGGGAGCGCGAGGGCTCCGCGGGCGGGTTAGGGAGGGGGCGGGGAGAGGGCGGCCCTCCCTCCTACACCCCTCTGCCCCACCCCCACGCACACAGGCCTAATGGGCAAGCCCTAGGGAGGTCTGGGGGGTGCCCCCCCCCCAGTCCAAAGAGTAGGGGGTGATGCAAAGGGTAATCCAAAGGCTACTCCCGCCTTCCTCCCCAGCCTCCCACCCCGCCATTTTCATATGGGGAAACTGAGGTTCAGGGATGCTTTGGAACTCGAACCCGGGCCTCCCGATCTCCAGCTCCCGCACGGGGACTTTTCGGAAGACGTCCAACTTCTCGCCAGGTCTGTCGGAGACCTCCCCCCTTCTCCCCAGTTAGGACGGAAGCAGGCGTCGACTGTGCCCCAAGCTCGGAGCTCGCAGACATCCCTAACTCTACCTGAGCAGTTACGAGACCCTCAGCACATCTGGAAAGAACTCTAGCAGCTCCAGCCCGGCTGGCCGTCCCTCCCCAGCCCGACTTCCCGTCCCGTCCCGTCCGCGGCAGTCCCGCGCAGTCCCGTCCCACCCTTTCTCTTTTCCTGTCACCTTGAGCAAAGACGCCTTCTCCCCTCCCCCCGCCCCTCGCCCCTATTCCCTTCTCCCTCTCCGCCCACAATTCCTTCCTAGCTAGTCTCGGAAAAGGTCCGTCTATCCAGCGGTTGGCCGGGGGGCGGGGGGGGCAGGGAAGGCGAGAGGGGACCCCCACAAGGAAAGAGCCTCCTGTGTCGGGAGGTGGAATAAATTGAGGAGACGGTAGAATGGGGGAGGTCCCCACCTGAGATGGGGGGACGGGGCTGGACGGGACATGACTTCATCCGCTTTCCCCAAATCCGGCGGCGGCTAGTCGGGACCGGGGGTCGGCGGGGAGGGAGAGAGGAGAACTAAGGGGGGGGTTCAGGGCTGGCCCCCAGGTTTGTCCCCCTCCCCTGCCTTCCTTCCCGCTCCAGGGCCGACTCTAAGAATGGGGGTGTGGGGGCGTAGCCCGCCGCCGACTGCTAGTAGCAGGCACAAAGTCTTCGAACAACACTTTCCTCTCCCCCGCCCCCCCCCCCCCCCCCGCAGCGACTCCCTTTCCTGTCTGAGACGCAGGAATGAGGAGCGGGGGGTGGTGGGGAGCAGACTCCAGCTCTTCCCTGTGCCCAGCTCTCCGTGGCTCCCCCTTTCTCTTCGCTCTTCCGTCTGTTCTTCCTTCCCGCTAATTCACTCGCCTTTCCACCCCTTCGCCCAGAGTAACGCCCCCCCCCAACTTTCTGCCTCTTCCAGGCAGCTCCCACAAACGCTGCTCGGGGCGCAGTGCCCCCCCCCCCGGCCAGCCTCCCCGTGTGGGCACAGCGACCCCCCCTTAGACGGCTGCCCCTCTTCCGCGCCCCCGCGGCAACGTGCGCCTTTACCTCCGTCCCCGTCTCGGGCTGGCTTTCTCTCGGTTGGTTTTCCCGGCAGAAAAGGAAAAGAAACTTTGGAGCGGCTGCAGTTTCTCTCCCTCCCCAGCGAGTCTCGGCCGCCCTGCCCCCGGGCACTCCGGGCAGATGCAGGCAGGATTGGGGGTGGGGTGGGGCGGGCGGGGCGGGGGATACTCCGAGCTCCTTCCTCCCCCGCTGGTTGGGCCGCTCCGTTCCCGTGGCAGTGCCCAGCCCTCACGCGGCCGTCGGTCCGTCTGTCCGGGACGGTCCCCCGGCCACCCGGAGTTCTGGCTTTCAAGCCCGAGGGGAGGGAGAGAAGGAGGGAGCGGGAGGGAAAGGGGGAGGGGGCGTGGAGGGCGGGGCGGGATCTCAGCTGCAAGTGGCCAATGCCTTCCGAGGAACTGAGACAGCAAGAATTTGCTTGGGCCGTCCGGGGGAGGGGAATTCGGGCCTTTACTCTCCGTCCGTCCTCTCCTTTCTCCAAATACACATAGCGACGCGCGTCTCTTTCTGCTAGTGACATCCCTTTCTCCGCCTCAGTTTCCTCAACTGTAAAATGGCCAGGCTACCATCTATTCCTCCGACCCCGTGGTACAGACGATAGTGGCCGGGTGGCAGCAAGCGGGCCTCCCATTTGCCAGCACCCTGACGTGGAACCCCTACTCCCCTGACACTGCTTCTGGGTAGAAGTTTTCCCCCCATTCCCCTTTCCTCCTCGGTCACAGAGAAGGCGATGTGGGACCTGGGTGGATCTTGGAATCAGGAACGAGGATCCGGTTTTAGCCACTTCCTTAAGGCTGCTCCCTTTTCTGAAGTTCAGGGGTCCTTTCTGTAAAATCAGAGGCTCAGACTCTTCCAGATCTAAGATCCATGATCCTGCTGATCAATGATTCTGTCACCTGGAGAACTTGGAAGAGGGATGAAGTGTGTGTGTGTGTGTGTGTGTGTGTGTGTGTGTGTGTGTGTGTGTGCAATTAGCAGAATCTGGAGACAGATTTAGAGGGGTGACTCCATCCCTCCTGTCAGCACCGGGCCTCTAGGATGGAAGTGGCTGAGTGGAAGAGAGCTGCAGGGAAATGGGGAGGAGTAGGGGTACAAAAGGAGGAAGGATCTTGTGACCTCTCTTCAGGACTTCTGGAGGAGCTCAGATAAAATATGTGTGTGTGTGTGTGTGTGTGTGTGTGTGTGTGTGTGTGTGTGTGAACACAGAGAGAGAGAGAGAGAGACAGAGAGAGAAAATGAGAGAGAAAGAGACAGAGACAGGAGAGACAGACAGACAGAGACAGAGACAGAAACAGAGACAGAGAGAGAAAAATATACACAATACACAATGCATAAATATGTATGTATCCATGTACATATTGTCACTTTGCAAATTTCAGATCACCAAATAAATATGAAAGATCACACACACACACACACACACACACCCATTTCCTCTTATAGGAAACTAAGTTAATTCCCCAAGGTTTTTATCCCTCAGAGATCAGGACACAGAAAGGCTATAAAACCTAAGGGTTTGGTCTCAGGTCCTGGCATAACAAGACAGGACAGTGGAAGAATCGAGGCTGGGGCTTGTCCTAGGGAATCACCCTTTAGATAGCTGAGATTCAAGGCTGACCTTTCTGTACTTAACTAGAAAACCCTCACCCTCTCACCATGAAAATAGTCCCTTTTCTCAGGGCCTGGAGCTGGAGCCCGGCTGGCCTTCTGTATCTGCTTCTAAAATGGGTGTCTTCTCTGGACTCAGTTTCTTGTTTTCTAAGCTGAGGTTAGATGAGATGCTCTCTAAGGATGCTTTCTGTTTTAGATTGATGACCCTGTTATTTCCACCCGGCACTTAGGAGGAGCTCAAGTGGCCAAGTTTAAAGTGCTTGTTGAAGTAAGCCAAGAGCTGGGGGCCAAGTCGATACCTATTGATTGGGAATGGTGAAGCAAATTGTGGGACATGTGTGTCATGGAATATTACTGCACCAGAAGGAAGCAAGAAGATGAAGAACAGAGAGAAGCATGGGGAGATGGAGCAGACAGAGGGAGGGAGGAGGAAACCCCAGAGGACATTCTTCTCTCAGCCTTCTTTGCAGAAGTGGGGTATTCTGGATGTAGAGCACTGAATGTATCGTAGGACTGTGGGGGCCTCTCGGGGAGGAGCACTGAATATACCATATGAGTGGGGTAACTTCAGATTCTTTTTTCTTTTATTATAAAGAATGGCCATGGTTGGGGAAGGGGGGAGACAGGATAAAGTTGATGGCTCCCTACTCACCCTTAGTTCTATTCATCCATCCATCCATCCATCCATTCAGTCTTCTTTTCTTGATCCAGAATATATTCTGGCCAGTTGCCTTGCTACCTGAACCAGAGATCATGCCCTCAGGCTTTAATTCCTATCTATCTCCTGAAGTCCCTGATGTCCCAAATGGTGATTGTCCCACTCAGTATTTCAGGTGGGAGCATTCCATGCTCCCCTTTGCCTACTGGCTTCCCTTATTAGAATATAACACTTTCAAAAAATGAATTTTTTCTTTTTCTTTTCCCTTCCTTCCTTCCTTCCCCTTCTCTCTTTTCTTTTTTTCTCCTCCTTTTCCTCTTCCACCTCCTCTTCCTCCTCTTCTTCCTCCTCCTTCTCTCTCTGTCTCTCTCTGTCTCTGTCTCTCTCTGTCTCTCTCTGTCTCTCTCTCTGTGTCCCTCTGTCTCTCTCTCTGTGTCTCTCTCTCTCTCTCTCTCTCTCTCTCTCTCTCTCTCTCTCTCTCTCTCTCTCTCTCTCTCTTTCTGTCTCTATTTCTCTGTCTCATCTTCAGTATTTGTAAGTATTTGTGGTAGGCACATAAAAATGCTTGTAGGATGGCATCTCTATATACTTTTACTTTAGGTTTTTCTCTTAGTTTCTTTCTTCTGGAGGAGGTAGAATGGAACATGGCAGGTCCAACCTGTCTTGCTAATGATCTTCTTCCCAACAATCTAATTGAATAGGGTTAGAATAAGGACAGACCAGCTAGATCATCAGCACATCCTTGCCAGCATTCTGGGTGCAACAAGGGTTAAATGTGGGCTGCACAGTCATTATCCCTGGACTGCAGAATGCAGAACGAATCCCTTCCAGATGGGGGCAGGGAGATATTACCTTGGGATAAGGGCTGCCTGCGTTCCCACTTCCACCATCTCTTTCCTCTCCACAGAAAGAGGGGCCTCCCTTCAGACTATGGCCATTGACTCCCCTGGCTAGCTGGCTTCCATGTCTCCAATCAGGTGGATTCAAAGTAGGGACTGTATGAGAGGGGTTTGGGGCTCAGGGCATGGACATGGGGCTGGAGATGGGAATGTTCAACTCCTCAATGGTAGTGTTCAACTCATCATCCTGATGGCCAGCCATGAGGAAATTCAGGTCTGGCCTCTAATTAAAACTAGGGTGCTGTTCATCTCTTCCACTTCTGTCCTCTCCCTCTACTGTGGTGTGTGTTATTTCTACTTTCCATTGGTCTGTCAGCTCACCTGGTGGCAGGTGCCTCTATCTCTCTGCCTCAGTTTATGCAACTGGCTATCTAGCTTTCTGTTCACAAGCCTGTCCATCCATCCACTTACACTCACACTTACACCCTAGGCATTAAGTTGCTCTTGGATTTGGTCAGCCTGTTGGTCCAGCCCTTGGTTTCCCTACCTGTAAAAGCTTCTTGTTTCTGGCCAGTGATAGCCAACAGAAAGAAGTCCTTGGCAGGAGGCCTGCCCTCGCCCCATCATACCCACGTGAAGTCAGCTGCTGGGCTGCTCAGGCCCTCCCTATTCCTGCCCTGGAAACAGTTGGGAAAGGGAAGTAGGAGAGAGAGAGAGAGAGAGAGGGAAGGGAGGAGGAGAGTTTTTGTTGCCCAGAAAATCACAGAAGGACAAGGGATAATGGAAACACTTCCCCTTTGCCACACTCCACCTCTTGTCCTCAATCTTGTCTCTTTTTGCAATGGTCACAGCCCTTAGACTCTGTAATTATATCACTGAACAGGTTGGATTGCCCAGGCTTTAGGTCACCTCCCAACTCTGACACCCCAAATTCTAAGGCCCCTCCCAGCTCTGACATTCTTTTGTTCTAAGCACTCTCCCAGCTCTGACATTCTATGTTCTAGGTTTTCTCCTAGCTTTGACATTCCCAATTCTAAGCTCCCTCCCAGCTTTGACAGTCCATGTTCTAAGCTTCCTTCTAGTTCTGGCATCCCCTGTTCTAAAGTTCTTCCCAGCCCTGACATTCTCTGTTCTATCCATTTTTTTCAGCTCCAATATTCTATATTCTAAGTTCCTAACCAGCTCTGATATTATTTGCTTTAAGACTTCTTTCACCTCTGACATCACCTATTTTAAGATCTCCCCCAACTCTCACGTTATTTCTATAAAAATCTTGATATTCAGAACTCGGACATTCTGTGTTCCCTTTGCTCTTACAGTCTGTTTTCTAAAGTCCCTCTTAGGACCGACATCCTTTGTTCTAAGGTGGCCCCTCCCAGGCATGACAGTCCATTCTCCAAGGTCAGTTATAGCTCTAACATTCGATGGTCGTATTCAAGGCTTTTGTTTTCTATCCCGGCTGCTATTGTTCCATAATTTGGTATTGCTTCCTGTCTCTGCCATCACATTGTTCAATTCTCCCGGGGCAGGATGGAATCTTCTTCTATAGTGCCCACTGCCACTGGGACTCTCCAGGGGATGCTCAGTAAATGGCTGATAGATTTTTTTATTATGATTATTATTTTGTGGGACAGAGCAGGGGGAGTAGTTGTGCCCCTCTTTGCCTCTGGAGGTTTGCTATATTGATTTAGTCTTTACCTGAGCTGTGCAGCCCTGGTGGGAAAGATGCTAAGCCTTGAAACAATGGAACATTTATCCTTTTTTTGAGGGGGGGAAGCAGGAAAAGGTGTGGTTAGGAGGAGAGGACACTGGGACATCCTCTGTTTAGAAGCCTGCCTTGAGAGAAGCTGGTGAAGTAATTGTCATAAGAAGCTAGATTTAAAGCTGAAAGGGCCTTCAGAGACTATTTATACCTTATTTTATAATCTAGGAAATAGGCTCAGAGAAATAACTTGCCCAAGATCATACAAGTAACATCAGAACTAGAGGATTTGAACCTGAGGCCTTTGGATACAGAGCCAACACTTTATTATACGAAACACTGGCTATCTCCTCTGAATGTGTGGGAATTCTATATATAGTTTTGATTGATTTTGAAGGACTTAGTAAACAATTCCTTGTGATAGAGAGGTGAGCCTGGAAGGCTTTCTCACATTTCTCTGTGTATCCAAATCCCTTTTGCTGTCAAGGATTTGCTTAAATCCCTTCCCTTCCTGTGGTGAAGCAAAATAAGGGCTGACTGGGATTCTGAGGTCCAGACTTGCTTTCCAGGCTTATTAAATGTATTCCATTCAGCCCCAGGGGATTACTAGCTATTTCTCATTTATAATATTCCATCTCCCACCTCCCTGCCTTTGCCTACACTGTACCCCATGCCTGGAATGCACTCTTTTTTTTTTTTTTTTAAGACTCATTGTGGGTGATACCATCTACATGAAACCATTTTTCCCCCCTTTTTCTGAGGCTGGGGTTCACTGACTTGCCCAGAGTCACACAGCTAGGAAGTATTAAGTGTCTGAGATCAAATTTGAACTCTGGTCCTCCTGAATTCAGGGCTGGTGCTCTATCCACTGTGCCACCTAGCTGCCCCTACATGAAACCATTCTTATTCTCTCTTTTCGTACTTCTAATTCTGTGCCCTCCCTCCCCATTTATGTTGTTTCTCCCTGAATAGGATGTGAAAGATCATTTCTTTTGTGTCTTTCTTTATATTTCTAGGGGCTAGAACAAGACCTTACACTTAGTTGCTGTTTAATGAAGACTTATTACAGTGCCTGGCACATTATTTTCTAGTCATTTCTGTGGCATAGATTCTTTGTGACCCGATTTGGGGTTTTCTTGGAAAAGATATTGGAATGGTTTACAATTTCCTCTCCAAGCTCATTTGACAGATAATAAGAAAGTTGAGGCAAACAGGGTGAAGTGACTTGCCCAGGATCACACTGCTAGGAAGTATCTGAAGCCAGATTGAAACTTAGGAAGATGAGGCTTCCTGTCTCTAGGCCCTGTGTTATATCCACCGTACTACTCAGCTGCCCACCTAACACATAGTAGGTGCTTAATAAATATTTATTGACTGAGTGTTTGTTGATTGGTTGACTGGCTTTGAGTCTTAGCTCTGCTACTTACTAGCAGTGTGATCCTCAGTAAGTCACAACTGATAAATTGTGTGTGACAAGTTGAACTTTAGTTGTTTTCTTTTTAACTTTTTATCTATAAAATGGTTATAATAACAACTGGGGGGCTTCCATCTTGGTTTTATTTTGAGACTCCAGTAAAATAATATATATAAATATAAAATATATATAATATGTATATATAATAATATATATAAAATATATGTTCTCAAATCACCAAAGAAGTTATAATAATAACGAAAATTTAAATAGTATGAGAATTACCAAAATGTGATACAAAGACAACTGTTGGAACACACTGTTAGAAAAGTGGTGTCGCTAGACTTGCTGGACGCAGGGTTTCCACAGACCTTCAAATAGTAAACAAAACAACAAAAATGCACTAGCTATGAAGATCCATAAGATGAGGTATGTCAGTAGCTCAAATCTGCTTTTTAGAATAGCTAGATTGATTCACAGTTATACTGATAGTGCATTAAACATATCTGTTTTCCTACAACCCCTCTAACAATTGTCCTTTTTCTTTTTTTCCATCTTTGCCAGTCTGATGTATCTGAGGTAAAAAACAAAACAAAACAAAACAAAACCAAACAAACAAACAAACAAACAAAACACCTTAGAATTTTTTTAAATTTACATTTCTTTAATTCTTAGTAATTTGGAGCATTCTTCTCTGTCTCCCATTTGTCTATTGATCACTTGGGTTTCTCCCTTTAAAAACTGCCTGTTCATATTCTCTTACCATTTATCTACTAGGAAATGGGTCTTGTGCTTATAAATAACCTCATTTTGGAGATCAGGAAACTAAGATCTCTTTCCTGAAGTCACAGAGACAATGATACAAATGAGACTAAATGAGAGATGCAGGGATGAAGATAGATGACCGTGACTTGTGGGGATGGAATGGAGCTTTGTTGGGAGTGTGTGAGATGGAGTGTGAGTGTGTGGCTGGGAGAGGGAGAGTCAGAGTGGGCGGCCAACTGTAAACATTAGTGGGGAGGGGGGCTTCTACCGACTTGCTTCTGCAGGAGACACCCATTGGAGCAGGAACAGCTGTCAAGGACCGGAAATGTCCCTGGACTTCCAGGCACTGGGGAAGGAAGGCTGGGAGGGAAGCTTTTGCTCAGACCCCAACTCCAAGTCTGACTTCATCAGTCCCAGAAGCTTCTTTGTGGCTCCAGGGAAGTGGTGGTGTGGGGGAGGGTGCGCTGGGGAGGGATTCTTTCCTTTAGCTACTGTCTTCCTTTGGAGCAGGACAGCTAAGAAAGGCGTCAGGGTGATGGGACACAGGGAAGTCCTGGGTTCCTAAACCAGCTAGAGAATTGGAGGTAGTCTTGGCTCTATCACAGGTGAGCTGGACAGAGTCTTCCTTTGTGGGGCTCAGTCTTTTCACTCCTGAAAGAAGGAACTGAAACAGTTAATTGTTGACATCTTTCCTAACTTTGATCTGTTCTAAGGTCCTTCTCAGCACTGACATTCCATATTCTAAAGATCACCCAATTCTGAGATTCTATGTCCCTTCCAGCTCTGCCAGTCCCTGTTTCAAGGCCCCTCTGACACTCCCTGTTCTAAGTTGCCTCTCAGCTTTGACATTTTCTGTTTTTTTTTTATTTGTTTGAATTTATTTGTATTCAATACACATTACTTTAGGAATCATGGTGGGAGAAAAAAAAATCAGAGCAAAAGAGCAAAACCACGAGAAAGAAAAATTTAAAAAATAAAATAAAATAGAAAAAAGAAGTAAATATAGCAATTGGGTTGATTTATATTCAGTCTCTATAATTATGTTTCTGGATGAATGTGACATTTTCTGTCCAAAGTTTATCGGGATTGCTTTGGAGACATTCCCTGTTCTAAAACCCCTCTCAGTTCTGACATCCTCTATTCTAAGACCCCTTTTAGTTCAGACATTCCCTGTCCTAAGCTGCCTCCAAGTTTTAGCATTCCCTGTTTTAAGGCCCTTCCCAGCTCTGACATTCCTTGTTCTAAGCTCCCTCCCAACTCTGACATTTCCCTATTCTAAGGCCCCTCTCAGTTCTGGCCCCTTTATGGCTCTGTGGTTCTCAATTGATTTGGGATACGGAAAGAAACTGGGTTAGTATCTTTCTCTCCCCCTTCACTGCCTGTCAGAGTTGTCCTGCACCAGGCAGGGTCTGCATCTCTGGTTTGATCAGCTGGGTGGTGGAGCAGGAGGGTTCAGCAGAAACTGCTCTGAGGCTGTATTTCTAGCTGAGTTGGCTTTCTGGGAGCTATTCTGGGGCTGGGGGTTGGGAAATGGTGGGGGGGGGAGGGTTTGCTTGAGGAAGGGTCCTTGACTCAGGGTTTGGACTCTCTTGCCCTTTGTTCTCGGCTAGTCCCCGGAGGGGACAGGAAGAGTGTTAGAGCTAGGGAACAATGGGTCATTTTGTCCAGTCTGGGCCTGTCAGGCGGTGATAGGGAGGTGGGCGGGGAGCCAGGGGCCCGACCAGAGCTCTCAGCACCTCCAGGACCCGAGGGGTCCGGGGGACCAGGACAAGAAGACAAAGACCCTCCTCTTTGACCTTGACGTGGGCCCTGGCATGTGGGTACCTCCCACCAACGTGACAGAAAGCCCATGTGTGGAGATCACATAACTCCTAGAAGAGTGACTCCATAAATCTAATCGCCTTTTCTCCTTCCTCATCCTTCCTGACCTCTCTGCAGTCTTAAACACTTGTCAATCCCCATCTTCTCCTTGATTCTTTGTTCTTTCTAGTTTTCATGGCTCGCTCTGTTCCCTTCCTCCCTGTTTGACCACCTCTCAGTCTCCATTGCTGGATCCTTATTTAGGTAGGGTCTATCCTGTGCCCATTTCTCTAGGTGACTGGGCAAACCACGTCTCTCTGCCAAGAAAACCCCAAATGGGATCACGAAGAATCCCACATGACTGGAATGACTAAAAGGCAAAAAAAATCTCCCTCCTGAGCTCGAGTCCGGCATCATTAACTTCCTGTTAGACACCTCAGATTGAGCATCCCGTAGGCATCTCAGCATGTCCAAAATGGAGCTCACTATCCTTTCTCCCAGAATGGCTCCATTAGCACTCAACCATTCAACTTGGCACAGCCTAGCACATAGCAATTAATTAATTTAAAGAGTGTTTATTGACTAACTGACTGGTGGAACTTCCTTATTACTACTGTGGATACCAGTCTCCCAGGCTCAAACCCTAGGACCATTCTCAGTTCTTGATTCATACTCACCCTCCATGTTCCATCCATTGTCAAATGTTCTTGTTTCTCCCTTCACGGTGTCTCAGTCGGCCAGCTTCCCCCTCTGGTGAAGATGCTCATCACCTGCATGAGTACAATAGCTGTTAAGGGGGGGGGGGGGTTGCTCCCTTCGGATCTCACTCCACTCAGTCTACTTCCAAAGTGATCAGATCTGATCTTGTCACCTGCCCCACTCAAAATATTCCAGGGGCTCCCTATTACCTCTAGAATCTGATCAGTATTCAATCCATATCACAATCTGATCCTCTTTTTCCCCAGTCTTGTCATATTTTACTGCCCTTTGTAACCTGGTTTACTTCCATAACTTGCATTTCCTAATTTATACCTTTTTTCATTGGCTGCCTGAAGCCTGACTTAATCCCCTCCTCTTAGCATCCCTGTCTTTCTTCAAGACTCAATTAGAATCCCACCTCTTCTAAAGACCTTCTTTGAGCCCCTTACCATTAGTGACTTTCCTCTGAAGCTGCCTTTCATCTCTAATGTTTATCTCTTGCATGAGCATAGTTATTTGTCTCTCCCAGCAGCAAGTAAGCTCCCTGAGGACAAGTACCTTATTTTTGCTTTTCTTTGCAACCTCCCTCCCCTTCCAGGTACTTCTCTGGGATTAGTAAGTGCTTAATAAATGCTTATTGATTGGCAGTTAGCCTTCATTGCCCTAAGGGGCAGAGCTAGGACCAATTTGAGGAAAGTTACAATGAGAACGATTTTACTTTCTAACAATTGGAGTTTCTACAAGGTCTTTTTGGATAGTCGCTTTCCCCTTCACTGATGGGGGCTCCAAGCAAAGGATGGACAAGCTCTTCAATCTGTAAGATTTATTAAATGCCGGCACTATGATAGAGACTGAGGATGTGAAATTAGAAATGATATCAATTCTGCTCTCAAGAAACTGACATTCTTCTGAGGAAGGAAGCTGTACTTGTGTGAGTAGATGTAAGAGAGATACAAGGATGAGGGTGGGGAGGAGGGGAGGCATTCACTGGGAATTAGGAAGAGATGTTCCAGTTGAGCTTTGAAGGAAGCCTTTTAAAATAGCTAGGCAGAGCAGTAATAGAGTGCTGAGCCTGGAATCAGAAAGACTCATCTTCCTGAATTTAAATCTGGCTTCAAACATTAGCTATATGACTCTAGGCAAGTCATTTAACTCTATTTGCCTCAGTTTCCTCCTCTGTAAAATTAGCCAACAAAGGAAATGGTAAGCTACTCCTTCTAGTCTCTCCACCAAGAAAACCTCAAAGGGGGATGTGAAGAATCAGATGTGACTGAGCAATGTGGTGGAACCTAGGAAGGAATACCCAGCCCAGGATGGGGAGAGGGGAATATCTAGCATAGGGGATAGTCTGGGCAAAAGTGTGGAGGTGGGAAAATAGGGGCTAGAGTCCACAGAGTTAAGACATGGAATGCATGGATGACGAACAGTGAAAAGGACCATTTGGTGGGACCATGCAGCAAAGGAAGGAGAGCAATGTGCAATAAAATCTCTGAGGTCAAGATGGAGCTTGAATCATAGTTTAGTCAGGGGTGGGCTGAGATGACCTTAGAGAATTCTGCATAATTGTAAACAAAGCACTGAATGTTCTTTTCTGTCAAATGAGACATTGGACTAGGTGATCTCTCTCTGGGCCTTTCTATCTCTGGCAGTCTCCCATCTTCTCTCTCCAGGGACTCCCCGGTCCTGGCCCATCTGATCCTCCCAACAAGGGTCTGCCTCCTGTTCTAAGGCCCCTTCCCAGTTCTGACATCACCCTCCTTCCCAAACATGTGCTGGTTTTATATCCTTTCCCAATAAGGTCTTAATTCTTAAAAGAATGAGAAGGGGAGATGTGGAACGGACTAGGGAATATCTTTATCCTCTTCAGTAAAAGTCAATCCTTTGCTAAAGGAGAACAAACATTACAAAGCTAGTCATGGAGTTCCCAGGAATTTATCAAGATACCCCGAGATTCGGATTAGTATTCAGTCACACAGTCAATCACCAAACTTTTATTAAGCACTTACTGTGTATTAATCATTGAATATTCCAGGTGGGGAGGGGGAGTCCTTGCCCTTAGAGGATTCTAGTAAATAACTAGGTGTTTGGGACATTCAGTTATTTCAGCTGGGCCCTACTCTTCACGACCCCATTTCTTGGCAGAGATACTGGAGTGCTTTGCCATTTCCTTCTCCAACTTATTTTACAGATGAGGAAACTGAGGCACAGTAAGTAAGGCTAAATTTGAACTCAGGCTCTCCTGACTCCAAGCTAATGCTCCGTGCACTATGGCACCACCTAGCAACCCCAATTAGATGACATTATAAGGGGAGTAATTGTTAGTCTCAGAGGGAGGGTGCTAGTGAGGGTGCTCCTCCTGCCCACACTGATCTACCCCTCCTCTGAATTTCTACAGAACTTCTTGCCCAAGCCCTAGCACCCCACCCAATGTAGCATGTGTGTGTGTTTCGGTCTCCAGCTTGAAGCCTAGATATCATTAGTGCTAAGGAGAATATGGGCTCCCCAAAGGCAGAGACCAAATGGGTCCGCTCCTTTGGCAGAGAGCAATCCTAAACTGAGCCATTAGGATGGAAACACCTTGAGGGCAAAGATTTGGCTTGGGATCTCTTATTCCCGAGCATGCAGTGGGCATTTAATAAATGCATGATTAGTTGGACTTTAAGCTAGCTTTATCAGGGTATGTGATTTAATATCAGACTCATAGCTTTTTAGAAGTGGAATCTCCTTAGAGCAGAAGGGAAAGGTGACATTAAGCTCCTACTGTATACCAGGCTCTGTGTTAAAGCATTTTACAAATGATTTAGAAATCCTTGATACCCAACCTCCTTGTGCCTCCTAAACAAGTGACCATCAAGCCTTCTGCTCATTTTTCTTGAATCAGCAGCAAATGGCTCATGTCCAGTTGACATCCACCTCTGTAACTGCCTCCTGTGCTTCTACTTTGCTCTCTGGGACTGAGTAGAATGAAGTCAACCCCTCTTTCCACACTCTATTTCAGATATTTGAACATATCCCTTCCATTTATCTTCTCCGGGCCATAAACATCTAGATAAGCTGTTAATAGCCCGGAGAAGATATGGATAGTATCACACATGTTATCAGCTCATCTTAATCTCCATGAATCAGACACAGAATATTGGCAAAGGTAAGAAACAGAGAGATGCATTTATTCACTCATTTACTCATTCCATAAAGATATTTTCAGCTTCTGGTGGTTTATGGAAGCTGTCCTTTGTTCTCAAAGAGAATCACCATGACATCACCGTGTGTCTGAGTGTGGCTGACCAGACCAATAGGAGCTTGGAAGGCCCTACGACAGGTCAGGCGCAAATAGTCCACAGGAGCGTTTGGAGTGGACGTGCGTCCGGATTTGTGCCTCCCAAGTTTCTTTTGAACTGCTGCAAATGCTTCCATCACTGAGCACAGAATGTGGGCTTTGATGTGGGCGGTGCTTTGCTGGTATCTCCCAGGCCATGTAATCAATTCCAAAGTTCTACATACAGAACCCTGTGCTCCTTCTAGAGGGAGATATTCCAGCGAGCTGATTACTCCCTTCAAGAAGAGAGATTTCAACTCTCCCACATCAACCCAATCTCTGGGAACTCTGTTCTCATCCTCCCATTAAATTCACCACTGAAGAGGTCTGCCTAAGGCGCTGGAAACTTCCCTTCTCTTCCTCTGATACAGAGGAAATATGAAGGCAACTCTCTAACTGCCCAACTGTAGTAGGTAAACTGAGGCACACGTCCATATGTACATATATGTATATATACATATAATGTGTGCCTTATGCATACATGTTTATATGTATTAATATGTATGTACACTTAATGTGGACACATGTATATAATATATGTGTCTGTACACATATATTTTACACTCCACTTTTCCGTGAGGGAATCCTTTGCTACTTTTCTTTTTCAGAGAGTTGGAGAATACAAAAAGATCAAGTAAGATAAAATCTTTGTCTTCAGGGAGCTTGTAATATACTGCTCAAAGGGGATAGAAAGTTGGATTTTAGGGATTGTGTTGGAAATCTGGCTCTGCTACCTCTGGTGTGAAATGGGTTGTCTTTCTTTCTTTCCTTTTTTTTTTTTAATTAATTTTATAATTATTAAAAAAATTTGATAGTACATATGCATGAGTAATTTTTTTTATAACATTATCCCTTGTATTCGTTTTTCCAAATTTTCCCCTCCCTCCCTCCCTCTACTCCCTCCCCTAGATGACAGGCAATCCCCTACATATTAAATGTGTTACAGTATAACCTAGATACAATATATGTGTGTAAATCCAATTTTCTTGTTGCACGTTAAGTATTAGCTTCCGAAGGTATAAATAACCTGGGTACATAGACAGTAGTACTAACAATTTACATTCACTTCCCAGTGTTCCTTCTCTGGGTGTAGTTGTTTCTGTCCATCATTGATCAACTGGAAGTGAGTTGGATCTTCTTTATGCTGAAGATATCCACTTCCATCAGAATACATCTTCATACAGTATTGTTGTTGAAGTGTATAGTGATCTTCTGGTTCTCCTCATTTCACTCAGCATCAGTTGATGTAAGTCTCTCCAGGCCTCTCTGTATTCCTCCTGCTAGTCATTTCTTACAGAGCAATAATATTCCATAACCTTCATATACCATAATTTAATGTGTTGCCTTTCTGGACCTTACATTTGTTAAATTAAACTTTATAACCTCTGAGATCCTTTACCTCTAAGTGTGATAAATGTTAGAGCCGCTTCCCAGTCCTGGACAGAAGGAGTTAAGCAGGCCTGATGTTCCCTAGAAGAAGGGCAGTCTCGGTGGTGAATGTGTGTGCTGAGCTGGGACAGGCTGGGACAGGGCATCGAGGGGGGCTGGGCCCTTCTCAAGGTCTTTGACACTGAAGCTGGAAAGCTTGCCAGAGTCATTTTGTTTACTTAGCTGGCAGCTGACATGTCCAAGGTCCCTGCCGCCCCTGAGTTTCCACATGTAATTTGCAGTCACTTTTGGGGGGAGGGAGGGGTGTCACAATAGAAGAGGCTATTGGAACCCTAGCACAACTCTGGAGCTCCCTTCTTTCAGAGAGCAAGCCAGGATGCCCTTGAGCAGGGTGAGAGTTAAGAGCCATTGAGTGTTTTTAGAAGAAAGGGGCTACAATGGCTCTGGGCTAGGGTGGGTCTTGGAAGCTCAGTAGCCAAACAAACATTGATTACTTAGGGCAGAGAATCTCTTGGAGCAGATCCAAAGTTTAAATAAGACCAGATCTTTTCCCTAATAGAAAGGGTGATTAACCTAGGGACTAGAGATTGGGTTTGAGTCCATTCCACGGGAACATTTCTTGGGGGATGAACATTGGAGCTAGAAGCTGAAACTCTGAATTTAAATACTGCTTTTGTTTCTCGGTTATCCAGTCACCAAACTCTAGCCAGAGAATGGGATTAGGTACAGGGAGCAACGAAACTGAGATAAGATAGCAGGGGTCCGGGCTTTTCTGAGGGCTAGGAGATAAAGAACAAACACCCACTATGCTGACACATTTCAGATTTATTGGGATGGGAGGTGGGGCTTGATAGACTGACCCCGTGATCTCATTGGAACTTTTTTTGAGAAATGTCCTTTCACTGCTGTAAGGCAGTACTTTCTCCCAAACTTTCATTTTGGGGAGCTCTCTGGGTCACTGAGAGTTGAAGCCCCTTACCCAGGCTCAATATTTCAACCAGAAAAGGGACTTGAATCCACAGGTCCAAGTCTAGTCATCTGTCCACTCTATTGCCTAGAGGACATTCAGTTGTGTCCTATTCTGCATGACCCTGTGTGGGGCTTTCTTAGAAAAGACCCTGGAGTGGTTTACCATTTTCTTCTCTAGTGAATTAAGGCAAATAGATTAAGTAACCTGCCCAGGCTAAAAAAAAGTAAGTGTCTAGCCACAAAATACATTAGAAAGGGGTAAACCGAGTATATATTATGTCTGAAGAAGGGCTTTCCTGATTTGGGATCTAGGCAGCCTTCCTGGAGGAGGCTGCATTTTATTTGAAAAATTAGAAAGGCAGTATGAATAAAGTCGTGGAAATAGGTGGAACTAGTTCTGGGGAATATAGAGTTGTGACCTCAGGCTGGATGTTGCCTAGAAGAGATAAAGCTAGAAAGGTAGATTGGTACCAACCATGGAGTCAATGGGGAGCCATTGAAGACTTTTGAGAAGAGGAGTGACCTCCAGATCTATGCCTGAGAACATGGTCATGTAATTGTATAAAGCATGGATGGAACTGGGGAGGAAAGGCATGGAAACTTACCCAGAGACCAGATTGGTGTTCCCCATATCAAATGAAATCACAAATAACCTGGTCTTTAAAAAAAGAAGGGGAAAGGGGGAAATGGGTGCCATAGACTAAGAGAGACAAAGACATATCAGGGAACAAGACCTGTTCAGTCAGAAGGTAGTTCTATCTCCTAGGAGTACAGAATTATAATAGCTAATATTTATATAATGTTTTAAGGCTGGCAAGAACTTGACAAACATGGCCACATTTTGTCCTCACAACAACCTGGGAGGTAGGTGCTGCTATTTATTCTCCCTTTACAGAGGAGGGAACTGAGGTCAGTGGAGTTTAAAGGACCTACTCAAAGTCTCTCAGCTAGCATGAATCTGGGGCTACATTTGAACTCAGGGTTTGCTGATGCTGGATTCAGCATGAAAGGTTAGAACCTAGGAGAGCAGTAATGGAAGATAAGATCCTATTATGAAGGGCTTTGAATTCTGGACAAAGGAAATGGAACTTTACTGAGGGAGGCGATAGGAAACCGCTGAAGATTTCTGAGCAGAGTGACATGTCCAAAGCTGAAAGATTATTTTGACTCTCGCATCCCCTTTATGACCTTGAGTATAACCTGTCTCTGAGCCAGAATCAAATCATCTATAAAATAGCAATAAGACTTGCTTCCTTTCTCCTTATATTCCCCCATACTTAGCACATGTCTGGCACAGAGTCATGAAGCTTGACTGTTGATCTAGCAGAATTTTTTGGGGGAAAATGCATGGTAAAACTTAAAATCCTGTACAAGCTATTATAATTACTATTGTGGTTAGTAATTGCCTCCCTCCCTCTATCCCTCCCCCCTTTAATCTCTCTCTTCTCTCTTAATCTCTCTCTTTTCTCTCATGCTCTTTTAATCTTTCTCTTAATCTCTTGCAATCTCTCTCTGTTTATTTTGATGGATTGACTTAGAAATGGTCTTGAGACACCACATTTTGCTGTTCTTTTACATTTAATATTCCATGGACTACCATAGAGAAGGATAAAATGCCTTGTTGTGATCAGGTGTTACTTATTGTCCTTGTAGCTGTTCTATTTGGGGTTGCAGATTGGGGGTACACTGCCCCCCCCCAAGAATAAGCAATAGGAATTCTGCTACTGATTTGTTCTGTGACCTTACTCTTGTAAAGTCTTCCCCAGGTCTCAGCATCTTTATCTGGTCAGTGAAAATATTAATACTCATTCTGCCATTTTGAAGATTGGTTCAGAGGGGGGAATGAGGGAGAAAAATACTTTTGAAAATGAAAAGCACATGACAGTTTGAAAACAATTTTTCCAGGTGAGCATGGGAAGGGTTTTGAGGTTCCACCGTTATGGGTCAATACAGGGAATTTGACTCTATTGACCTGACTGGGTCTGCTTTGAGGGCAATCTCTCTCACCTATGTGGCAGTCCAGGTATCCCTCATGTGAGTAAATCTTGTCTAGAAAAATATGCATCATACTTCTCTGCTCCCCTAAAAATAAAAATGCATGTAGGAGCCTGCCTGAGTATTTGATGGAGGTAATGATTATTCACTTCACTGTGAGTTCATTGAAGGAGGAAGAAGAGACATAGGGCCTAGACTGGGGATTTCATTAGGAGAGGGAAATTCCAGATGAGGAAACTCGATCCACCAATGAAGGTTAGCGCCTTATTTGGAACATGTCTTAAGGGAGTTGCCTGAGGGATCTGTGAAATTAAATCAGGAATTCTTAAGACTACAGGCCTTTTCTCAAAATAATTTTCTTTTAAATACACAAAACAAAATATTTTAAATATTGAGTAAGGGTCTGTTGGTCCGAGTGCAGCTAGGTGGCGCCATAATGGATAGAGCTCTGGGCCTGGAATCAGGAAGAGACAGTTCTTGAGTTCAAACCTAGCCTCCGACGCTTCCCAGCTGTGTGATCCTGGGCAGGTCACTTCACCTTGTTTGCCTCGGTTTCCTCATCTGGAAAATGAGTTGGAGAAGGAAACTGCTACAGTATCTTTGCTGAGAAAACAGCTCTGTGCTAAGCCCTGGAAATACAAAGAAAGTCAACAGTTTCAATTCTTGAGGACAATGGATATAAAATTAGAAAGGAAGCCAATCATATTAGTTAATAGCATTTTAATAATATTTTGGATAAACAAGTTCAGAGACCCCAGGTGAGGAACTCCTGGGTTAGTGACTTGCTCAAAGCTCACACAAACATTCTGTGTCAGAGGTAGGATTTGTTTCTAGGACTTTCTGACTTTGGCGCTGGCTCTTGATCCATTTCTCACATCCAGTCTAGAGGGGGGGAGATTCTAGCGTTTTCATCTTTGTCCCCCCAGGTCTTGGTCTTAGCACATGTAAACTGATTTGATTTACAAACCTTTGGTTTAGTCATAATCCAGTTATAACTCCTAACCTGTTAAAAGAATGGTCCCCAAGATTCCTCTTCTCCTACTTCTGACCTCCCTTGTTCTAAGCCCCCTCCCCGCTCCGACATCCCCTGTTCTAAGCCCCCTTCCAGCTCTGACCTCCCCTGTTCTAAGCCCCCTCCCCGCTCCGACATCCCCTGTTCTAAGCCCCCTCCCCGCTCTGACCTCCCCTGTTCTAAGCCCCCTCCCCGCTCTGACATCCCCTGTTCTAAGCTCCCTCCCAGCTCTGACCTCCCCTGTTCTAGGCTCCCTCCCCGCTCTGACATCCCCTGTTCTAAGCTCCCTCCCAGCCCTGACATCCCCTGTTCTAAGCCCCCTCAGCTCTGACATCCCGTTCTCTAAGCCCCCTCCCAGCTCTGACATCCCCTGTTTTCTAAGCCCCCTCCCAGCTCTGACAGACATCCCCTGTTCTAAGCTCCCTCCCAGCTCTGACATCCCCTGTTCTAGGCTCCCTCCCAGCTCTGACATCCCCTGTTCTAGGCTCCCTCCCAGCTCTGACATCCCCTGTTCTAGGCTCCCTCCCCGCTCTGACATCCCCTGTTCTAAAGCCTTTCTTAGCTCTGACATCCCACAGTTTAATATTTTAGATTCAGGCTCCTTTCCAGTTGAGATGATCCCCAAGGTTCCTCTCTCTTCTACCTTTGACATTCCTTGTTCTAAGGCCCCTCCCAGCTCTGACATTCCATTTTCTAATATTTTATATTCTAAGGATCTTTTGTTCTATGCTTCTGTGAATCACAGATTCTGTAATTCTGCCCAGGCACACACTAATATAAGAAGCAAGGGACACAGACAGGGGAAACAGGCTGGTCAAAAGAAGGAGCTGGGCCCAGAGTATAGGGACGCTGTACTCCTATGAGTGGGGAAGACCTGTGGCACTGTGTGACCCTGGACAAGTCACTTAAACTCTGCCTCATCTGCAAAAAGGGTATGATGATGGAACCTCCCTTCAAATGTCGTGAAGATCAAATGAGACAATGCATGTAAACTATTTTGCTGACTAGGAACTCTATAAATGCTTTTCTTCTTTTTATTATTATTTTTGCAGGGGAGGGTTAATGTAGTCCTCCCTACGCCTCGCTAGGGCCATGCCAGGGCTCTCAGCTGAGCTGCCGGAGGCTGGGACCAGGCGCCTCCCTGCCCTTCTGCTGGCCCACGGCCATCCCCAGGGAAGGGGTGGTGTGGCCGGATGCCCCACCCCAGTCTCCTGGGCCCAAGGCCAGAGTTACCATAGTGTGGTCTTTGGTTTGGGGAGGGAACCCACAGGGATTTTAAAAATAAAGGGCCTTAAGGCAGAGCCTGGACCACAAGATCTTATAGGTGGTGGGTCTGAGGCAGGGTGGGGGAGGAGAATGAATCTGATATTCCAGTGTGCCCTGAGCTTACCCTAAATCCCCCTCAATCTCTACTCCGGCAGCCCCCCCCCCTTTCCCAGCAGCCTCATTCTAGAGAAAAAAGCCACTGAGGTGCCCAGGAGAAAGGGCAATGGGGCTTGCTTCTTTGATGTAGAGTTGCCTCTAATTGCTCTTGGGATCTCTGAAAGCTCCCATTTTGGGGGGTCTGCTTCCTTGTTTCTAGATTTGAATTCAGCTCTGCCTCCAGGTCCACAGCACTGTCTGATCGCCTCAAATCCCTTAACTTCTCTGTACCTCAGTTTTCTCATCCATAACATGAAGCCTCTGAGGCTGCTGGTCTACTTCCTTATTAATTGATTTGATTTAACCAGCACCTATAAACTGATTAGCAGGTAATATGGGCAGGGCACTGATAGTAGGACTGGGCATGCAAAGCCCGGGGGACTGCTATCTCTCAGTCTTTCAGAGGCAGCTGGTAGGGAAATGAATAAGAAAGTGCTGGACCTAGAGCCTGCTTTCAGAGGGCCTTTCCTAGGAGGAAACCTCAGGTAAATCGATTCAATATCTATTCAAGTGTCTGCTGGAAAGGAAGAGATGAAATGGAGAGTGATAGACAAAGAATGTGCATTGATAAAGCACCTATTATGTACCAGGCACTGCTCTAAATGCTTTTATAAACATTACCTCATTTACATTGCACAATAGCCCGAGGAGGTACATGCCATTATTATTCCCCTTCTATAGTTGGGCAAACTGAGGTTTAGGCTAAGTGTAAATCTTTTCACTTTTTAACATATTCATTAATTCATTTGTTTGTTCATTAGCACAGACAACTCGGAGAGTTGGAAGGGAGATAGACTGTAGGCGTTTCTTTGAAGGAAGCTGGGGGCTCCCAGCGTGGAATCTCTCCCCACAGATTCTATTCTCCCCTTACTCTAGGACCCTCCCCCTTCACTTTCTACTCATTGCTTTCCACTTCTTTCTCCATTTATCCTCATTGCAATCTCTTCCTTTCTCTCTATTATTTCTCTCATCTCATCTTTTCCTACATATCTATTTCCATCTCATTTTACCCCTCTCTAAGCTTTCCCTCTTTTCCCTTCCATTTCCCCCCCTACATTCCTCTTTCTCCATCTATTTCCCATTCTTCTATTTCTCTCTATCATCTCTTCCCCTTCTCTTTTTTTCCACTCTGCTCATTCATCCCAGCCCCATTGCCCATCTGTCTCTCTCTCTGTCTCTCTAAAGCAATGAGTAATAAAGTGCTGGACCTGGAGTTTTGCAAGGCACTTAATCTCTGCCTCAGTTTTCCCAACGGTAGAAGGGGAATAATAATAGCACCTATCCCCTAGAGTTGTTGTGAGATTCAAATGAAGCAATATTTGTAAAATCATTTAGTACAGTGCCTGATACATAGGAGGTGCAATCTTAATGCACATCCTCTATTTCTGACTGTCTATCTCTGTCTCTCCCCCTCTCTGTCTGTCTCTCTCCTTCTCTCTTTCTGGCTCTCTCGCTTTGTCTCTGTTTCTCTCTCTGTCTATATCTCTCCCCCTCTCTGTCTGTCTCTTGGTCTCTCTCTATCTCTCTATCTCTGTTTTTCTCTCTCTGTCTCTCTATCTCTCTGTCCCTGTCTCTCTCCTTCTCTCTCTCATCTCTTCCTCTCTAGCTAGGACTTGAAGCTGATCGCCTCACAGTGGGTCAGTTTCTTGGCAGCCCCGCCCCTCCTCACCCTCAGTACTCCAGCATGGATTCCAAGCTCCCTCTCTTCCCATCTCTTATTCCCATTTTCCTCTCTTTCGCTCGTGTTCCAGAGGGACAGGAAACACAGCCAGCGAGGTCAGGGGCTGGACAGCAGCAGTGCCTTCCCCCGGGGCGTCTGCACAACACAAGGACTTCATCTGCCAGCAGTGAAAGGTTGGAGGGGGGTGGAGGAGAAGGAGAGGGTGGCCTCTTCCTGTTTATCAGACTCACAGACCCCCTAGAGGGGAGGGAAGGGGGAAGTCTTGGGGGATGGGTTCCTTCCCAACCTTGGGCCCCTTGGGCCAGGCGTCTCCCCACTCCCCAGCCCCTCTCCCCAAAAAGTACTGCAGCCTCAGTTGCCTTTCCCCATAGTGTGTGTGTTTGTGGGGGTATCTACACCTCTTCTTTTTGGAGGCCGGGGACTCCTCTCCCTTTCCCACTGGGCCTCTCTGTCTCTGTCCTTGGCCTGAGCCATCTCTGTGGGCAGGATGGGGGTGGGGGGAGGAGGAGGGATGGACGGGTATGTTGGCTGGGAATCCAGGAATGAGGAGACGCCTTGGGAATGGTCAGGAATGTGGGAGTCAAATGTCTAGAGGAAGCAGTCCCCCAGACTCTCGGCTCTCTGAGGCTTAGTCCTCCCACTAGGCCTGGAGACAAGAGGCCTTCCTGCTTCATCTCTCTGGGCTCTTTCTCCGTCCTAGAACCTTGTTTTAGCCTGATTTTTGTGGGGCCACAGGAAAGAGAGAGAGAGAGAGACAGAGAGAGACACACACACACACAGAGACAGAGAGACAGAGAGAGTCACACATAGAGAAACAGTGAGACAGAGACTGAAAAACACACAGAGAGATAAAGAGACAGAAAGAGACAGAGACAGAGAGAGAAAGAGAGAGACTCACAGAGAGACAGAGACAGAAACAGAGTCAGAGACAGAGATGAACACATACATACACTCACAGAGAAAGATTTTATGTTACAGTAATAACTTAGGATTCAAGCCTGTCAATCATAGAATACTCCTCATTGGTCCATTTTGAACCATCTTTTCTCACAAGGACACTGAGCTGAGTTCAGAATTTTTATCCCTATTGTACAAAGGAGGGAACTGAGTTTGAGACAGTCGAGGTGACTGCAAACCCAGTACTCTTCCCATAGAAAATCATCTCCCTGCTCTGGAGTGCCTCAATTTCCTCCTTTGTCAGATGGAGAGGTTGGACTGGATTGTTCCCAAGATCCCACTCTGACATTGTATGATTTTGTAGTCACACTTTGGTCTCAGCCTGGGGCTGTTCCCTGGGCGAACTTGGCCCAGAATAGGACAGTGAGATATTGAGAGGCAGGACACCATTGGGGGTGGACAGACAGACCACTAGAGTTAGAGTCAGGGGACCCGAGTTCAAATATCTGCTTTTCCTGACTTGATCTTGGATAGTTAGCTTCATTTTTTGATCCTAGGTTAAAATTCTGTTTCAGATACTTATTAATAAAGTGGCTTTGGGGCAGCTAGGTGGCGCAGTGGATAGAGCACCAGCCTTGAATTCAGGAGGACCCGAGTTCAAATCTGGTCTCAGGCACTTAACACTTCCTAGCTGTGTGACCCTGGGCAAGTCACTTAACCCCAGCCTCAAGGGGGGAAAAAAGTGGCTTTGCAAACAATAATAATAACTAGCACGTAAATAGTATTTTAAAGCTTGCTGGGGGCGGCAAGGTGGTGCAGTGGTTGGACCACCATGCCTGGAATCAAGAAGATTCACCTTCATAAGCTCAAATCCATACTCAAACTCTCTCTAGCTGTTTCATAATTTTATTATTCAGTCATTTTCCAGTTGTGTCCGACTCTTCATGATTTCTGGAGTGATTTGTGGTTTCTTTCTCCAGCTCATTTTACAGATGAGGAAACTGAGGCAAACAGGCTGAAGTGACTTGTCCAGAATCCCTCAGCTAAGAACTAGATGAAGTTGAAATGAAGCTCACTGTGACAAGTCTCTGTCCCTGAGGTGCTCATATTTTCCTGGAGGGGAGGTGCTACAATATTTATGCAGCTATACACTTTGGGAGGGAAGAAATCTGTGATTTCATCAGTATTAAGAACTCGTCACATGGAATATCTATCCACAGATGCAGACTGACAGTTCATCTCTAACTGATGCTCTCAGAGTCACCAGAGAGGTTAATAAATCCACCAAAACTTGTATGTGCCAAAATGTTTGTGGCAGCCCTTTTTGTAGGGGCCAGAAACTGGAAAATGAATGGATGTCCATCAACTGGAGAATGGTTGGGCAAATTATGGTATATGAAGGTTATGGAATATTATTGCTCTGTAAGAAATGACCAACAGGATGAATACAGAGAGGCTTGGAGAGACACATCAACTGATGCTGAGTGAAACAAGCAGAACCAGGAGATCACTATACACTTCAACAATGATACTGTACGAGAATATATTCTGAGGGAAGTGGAAATCTTCAACATAGAGAAGAGCTAATCCAATTCCAATTGATCAATGATGGACAGAATCAGCTACACCCAGAAAAGAACACTGGGAAATGAGTGTAAACTGTGAGCATTTTTTTTTCTCCCCAGATTATTTTTACCTTCCAAATCGAATTCTTCCTTTGCAAAAACAACAACAAAATTCAGTTCTGCACATAACATATATATTGTACCTAAGACATATTATAACATATTTAATATGTATGGGAATGCCCGCCATCTAGGAGAGGGGGTGGAGGGAAGGAGGGGAAAACTCGGAATAGAAGGGAGTACAAGGGATAATGTTGTAAAAAAAAATAATAATAAAATTACCTATGCATATGTACTGTCAAAAAAATGTTATAAGTATAAAATTAAAAAACAAATTCATCCACCCAAGATCCCACAGCCAGGCTGTTCCAGGAAGGATTTGAGTCCCCAGTTGGCCCTGTGTCATCTCTCCTTCATGGAACAATAGATGGGTGTTAACATGAGCAAGGAGAGCGCCCAACTGGGAGAATCCTGGAAGGCTTCTCAGGAGAGGAAGCAGGGGAACAGAGCTTGAAGGATGCTCCTCCTTGATGTCCTTGAAAGCTTCTGGGTGGTTTTGTCTTGCTCTGTGATCCTCCTACTACCCGCTTCCTTTACTGGTCCTTTATGAGAATATTCTTTTTATCTGATAAGTTGTAAGCTATGGAAGCCTTGCCATTGCCTTGTTAATTACTTGTGAAATACAATAATGACGTCAACTCTTCCCCCCCCCCCCCCCCTTTCTCTCTGATTTACAAAGCATCCATCCCACAATATCAACACTTGGATGTTTGGAGTTTGCAGTTTAAAAGCGTTCCCCACCCAGTCCTCGCCTCTTTCCCCAGTCTCATTGAACTTCCCTTGCTTCCATGTACGCTTTAGGGTTCAGTCAAGCCGACTTTCATGAGGTTCCTAATACAATGCTGGGAACACACTCCTCCCTCACTTCTGCCTGCTAGAACCCTTTGCTCATTCAGAACTCAGGTCAAGCAATCTTCCCTGAGAACATTCCCTCCCTCCCCCATCCTGTCCTGTGTCCAGCTCCAGGGATCACGAAAAGTTGGACACAATTGGAAAATAACTGAATAACAATAGTTACGAAATAGTGAGTGTCTGAGTCCACATTTGAACTTAGGAAGGTGAATCTCCCTGATTCCAGGCATAATGGTCCAACCACTGCACTACCTTGCTGGCCCCAGAAAGCCCTAAAATGCTAGTTACATCCTATTACTTTTTATTATTATTTATTATTATTAGCAAAGTATTAGTCTCTAAAACAGGATTTTAATTTAGGCTCAAAAAGGGAAGTTGTCTACTCAAGATTACACCAGTAATACAAGGGCCTTGAACTCAGGTCCTCTGGCTCTAACTCTGATGCTCTGTCCGCCTCTAGTGCTGTCCCACTGTCCTATTCTGGGCCAAGTGCACACACACACACACACACACACACACACACACACACACGCACACACACACACTGGCTGGTGTCTCCTGGTTGCAAATGATTTTTGTCTCTGCTCATATATGGCCTCAATAGATACAACCTTCTGGAAGAGAGGGACTCATTTCACCTTTTTCTAGTCATTAGCAGCTCCCCATGTGATGGCTGCCATTTAGTGGGCATTCTATAAATTATTATTGATAGATCATGTGATTGGCAATAGCTCTGGGAGGGAGGGAGTATGTATATACAAGTAATTAATTATTTCCATTTTGGAAAAGAGCAAGACAAACCTGCACAACACAGCCTTCCAATTCTAAGGATCAAGGCCCAGACTGGAAACTGGGTGGGGAGGCTCTGATGCCAAGTCCAGTGCTCTTGTTACCATCCCATGCAGTCTGGCATTCAAGGCCCTCCCAGAGCAGATTCCAACCCATCCTTCTAGTCTTATCTCATCTCATTATCCTTTGAGTCACACTCTGTGTTCCAATCAAATTGGGCCAATCACTGTTCTCCTCCTTCTCCCCCTCTTCCTCCTTTTCCTCTTTTTCTCCTCCTCCTTTTCTTTCTCTTTTTCTCCTCCTTCTTTCCCTCCTCTCTGTTCTCCTCCTACCCCCTCCCACATTCTCTCTGCTCCTGTTGTTCATGCTTCATACTTGGAATCAACTCTCTCCAGTTGGTAGAATTCTTCCCTCACTTGTCTGCCCCAGACCAACAGATCTTTCCTCACCATGAGCCTTCCCTGCTCCCAGGTGTGAGTGATCTGTCCCTCCCTGAACCTCTCATCTGCATTGGGACCCTCCCTCCCTTACCATCTTCAGATCTCAGAAGCCATTTAGTGTTTATTTTAAAGAAAAAGAAACTGAGGATCATTGAGGGGGAGGCCCTGCGGGCACTGGGACCTGGGGAGGAAACAGGTTAGCCAACCTGCTGGTGGAGCATTCATTAAGGGTCATAATAATGAGAATAATAATAATAGCTAGCATTTATATGGTGCTTGGGGGGTTGCCAAACTTTCTCTATAGTGTTTCATTTGATTCACACAACCCAGTGAAGTAGGTGCTATTTTTATCCCCACTTTATGGGTGAAAAAACTGAGACAGACAGAAGTTCAATGATTTGCCTGGAGACACAGCTAATAAGTGTTCCAGGTAGAATTTCTGATTCTCAGTGCAGCACTCCAACCACTACATCATTCATTCATTTATTCATTCATTCATTCAATAAATTTATTTGGCATCTGGAAAAAAAAAAAACAAGTACCTATGCTACCATAATTCATATTTTATCTAAGTGTTTGTCTTATTCTTCCTATAAACAACAGTTCACATTTGTATCGTGTTTTAAGTTTTACAGAGCATAAATATAGATCTTATTTGAAAGTTCTAATTCTTAATTTCACTATAATAATTTTTCTGAGGTGCATGATGCAAATATTGTCGGACCCCCTTTACAGATGACAAAACTGAGACTCAGAAGGGTGGCAGCTAGGGTGCCTGAAGTCAGACAGATCTGAATTCAAGTTTAGCCTCAGATATCTGTGTGATCTTGGGCAAGTCCCGGGCAAGCTCTTCTGGCCTCATTTTCCTCAACTGTAAAATGGGGAGGGGGGAGGCACTAAGCTCTCAGGGTTGTAGGATCAAATGAGATGATATTTGTAAAAGCACAGTTAGCTACTACTACTACTAATTACTGACTACTGCTACTACTGCTGCTGCTGCTAACTACTGCTGTTACTATTTTTACTGCTACTACTGCTGCTGTTGCTACTTCTACTATTACTATTGCTACTGTTGCTGCTGCTATATTAGCATTTTTACGGCTACTGCTGCTGTTGCTGCGGCTTATACTATTGCTATTGCTGCTGCTACTACTGCTGTTACTATTACTATTGCTACTGTTGCTGCTGCTGCCGCCACTACGGTTACTATCACTATTTTTATTGCTACTGCTGCTACTTCTATTATTACTGCTACTGTTGCAGCTGCTACTGCTATTAGTATTTTTACTGCTACTGCTGCTGGTACTACTATTGCTACTGCTGCTGCTACTACTGCTGTTACTCTTACTACTATTACTGCTACTGCTGTTACTATTACTACTACTGCTGCTACTATAAATACTGCTGTTAACTGCTGCTGCTATTACTACTGCTGCTGCTACTGCTGTTACTACTACTACTGCTGCTGCTGTTACTCTTACTGCTACTACTACTACTACTACTACTACTACTACTACTACTACTGTTACTATTACTACTATTATTACTGCTGCTACTATAAATACTGCTGTTACTACTGCTGCTATTACTATTACTATTACTACTGCTGCTGCTGCTGCTGCTGCTGCTGCTGCTAAGGTCAAATAGCTGTAAGCATGAGCATCCAACTATAGTCCTATATTCCACTACCTGATGGCAGGAAGTGGGTCTAGTTTGATCTTCACTCCCCCCCCCCCCCCCCCAGAACCAAGCAGAGTTGTTTGTAGATTCAAGCTGAAGCTCTTGTCTATTGCCCCTAGCCATTACTTTGCCTTATGGCTTTACTCAAAATCCCAGTCTTTTTATTCAGTCCTCAGTCATTTGTACTGGAATGTAAATGAGTGTATCAGATCCTTTCTTGAAAGTGAGTTTGTTTGTTTGTTTGTTTGTTTGTTTTTATAGTTCTTCAAAGACAGAGAAGCAGGTAATCCATGAGGGACTGAGAATCTTTGTTGTTATTGTTTGCCCTCTGTTCTTGTAGAGGACCATGGTATCAGGGAATTGATACCATGACTTGCAAGTGAATTGGATTGAAGCGAGGGTGGACTGTACAAAGTCACCAGCCTCATTTTGTCCTCCAGAGCCATCTGGGTCCAGTGGCAAGATAGAGATCACCCTGAAAACACCAGAGGAGGACTTACCCTCCTTCCAAGCTTTGCTGGGTAACTCTTCTCCTTTTCTTCCATTCCACAAAGGAGAGTTACAGTTCTGGAGCCTTTGGACCAAGCTACCTCCGTTTGAGAAGTAGACAATCAAGGGGAGATAAAGGTGAGAGGTTCTGCTCTCTCTACCCATGCTTCTCTTCCTGAGTGCATCCCTCTCAACATCCTGGTCCTGATTAAACTCTACTTTTAAACTGACTCTTGGAAGCCCAGAAGGCAGGGACAAGGATTCTACTTCTCCCATGGGCCCATGTGGTTCAACAACATTTATTGAGGTCCTCCTACATGGAAGGCACTATACTAGGTAGACATTGGGGATAGAACAGATAAAAATGAATGACCCTGTTTTCAAAGGACTTACATTCTAATAACAGAAACAAAATATCAAATACATACTGAATATATACAAAGCATGGTTGTTTGGGAGGGAGGGCACTAATACCTGATGATGATGTTAATAACAAAAGCTAGCATTTATATAAGGTTTGAGAAAAGTCCCACATTTGATTTGGAGGGACCTCATAAAAGGAAGTGGGGCTAGAGCTGATTATTATGAAAACAGGGATTCCAAGAAGCAACGGTGAAGAGCAAGAAGACTCGGGACATGTGGGACAACCAGGCTGAAAGCATGAAGATGGAAGTGGTGAGTGATGAATACAGAGAAAAGTCGGGGCAGCTAGGTGGCGCAGTGGACAGAGCACCAGCCCTGAATTCAGGATTCTGGTCTCAGACACTTAACACTTCCTAGCTGTGTGACCCTGGGCAAGTCACTTAACCCCAGCCTCAAAAAAAAAAAAAAAAAAAAAAAAAAAAAGAAAAAAGAAAGAGAGAAAAGTACATTTATTCGGAGCCAGAGGATGCAGGTTTAAATTCTAGTTCTCTTCTGTGTGTTAGCTGTTGGAAAAGTCACTATTCCATGGACCTCAGTTTCCCCATTTGTAAAATGAGGAGATGACCACAAAGGTCCCATCTAGTTACTGTGATCTCATTAAGATCACCCTCCTACTTTTGGCGGATTCAGAGTTGAGATTTGAGATTTCTTAAGGCTCTATTTTATTCCAAGCCAAGGTCCTTACCCACGGTGGTGATGGGGTGATACCCTTTCCCTTCTAATTGCATCAGACACACAGACGCCCTCCCCAGAGCCAGAAGCTGCAACAGCCCTCAGAACAGAGCAGCTGCAAGCATCTGGAACCAGCAGTGCTGGAGGCGTCAGGGTGGGGGTGGAGGGAGAGAAGGCTTGCTTGCCTCCCCTGACGTGTCTGGTTCTGGTGGCGTCCTGGGCTCTGATTCACCCCAGGTTCCAAGTTTTTAATCTTGCTGGGGTTTAGTTTACAATCTCTTAGAACAAATGACGCACCTAGAGGTCCTCCTCCCCCTCCCCCCCAGGGCCGCTCCCACCTAGAGCTTATCCTCCAGTGAGAGAGACCGGAAGAAAAAAAGAGAGAGAGGGAGGGTGGAGGAGAGGGAGAGAAAGAGAGGGGGGAAGAGAGAGGGAGAGACAAAAACAGAGACAGAGATGGAGAAAGGGAAAGAGGGAGGAAAGGAGGGAGAGAGAATCAGAGAGACACAGAAAGAGAGAGACAGACAGACAAAGGGAGGGGGAGAAAGAGACACATACACAGACAGAGAGACAGAGACAACGAGAGCTAGAAACAGATATAGAGACAGAGAGAGAAAGGGAGAGAAAGGGAGAGACAGAAGGACAAAGAGAGAGAGATAGAGAGACAGAGAGACAATGAGACAACCAGAAAAACAGAGAGATGGAGAGAGAGACAGTTGTAGAGACAGAGACACAGAGATAAGAGACAGAGAGAGAATGAGAGGGAGAGAGGGGAGAGACAAAGAGACAGAGAGGGAGAGGGAGAGACAGAGATAGAGACAGAGAAAGATACACACACAGACGGAGAGACAGTGATGGAGAAAGGGAAAGGGGGGAAGGAGGGAGAGAGAGTCAGAGAGACACACAGAGAAAGAGAGAGACACAGAGACAAAAGGAGGGGAAGAGATATATACACACAGAGACAGAGAGAGAGAGACAAAGAGACAGGGAGAGAGGGGGAGAGAGAGACAGGACAGAGAGATAGAGCGACAGAGAGAAACTTCAGACTTCGGAAAGACAGAGAGATGGGAGAGACAGAGAGAAAGACAGAGATAGAGACAGAGACAGAGACACAGAGAGAGATGGAGACAGATATAGAGACAGAGAATGAGAGGGAGAAAGGGAAGAGACAAAGAGTCAGAGAGGGAGAGGGAGAGATAGAGACACACTGAGAGACAGAGGGACAGACAGAGATAGAGACAGAGAGAGAAAGAGGGGGCAGACAAAGAGATGGAGAGACAGAGATACATACACAGAGATACACACACAGAGAGAGGAAAAGAGACAGAGAGAGAGGGACAGAGACACAGAGAGACAGACAAATAGGAGACAGACAGATACACAGAGACAGAGACAGACAGATACACAGAGAAAGAGACAGAAAAATAGAGACAGAGATAGAGAGATGAAGACATACAAGAGAGATTGGTAAGGAGGGAGAAAGAGACAAAAGGAAGGAGGGAAACTAGGAGCAGTAGATTCCAGGGTACTATCTAAAGATTACCCCAAGAGGGGCAACTTGTATTTGGGGGCTTGGAGAGATTTCATTCCAGGAAACTGTAGAAAGTACAGTTGAGAGTGTGTGAAGTGAGATCTATTGTTGATTCTGAGGAGGGAGTCTGGTTGGGTAATGCCATTGTAGGGGAAAGGGCACAACAGGGCAGGAACTTGAGCTTGGTGGAGCAGGCCTAAGGAAGGAGAGAGGTGGATCCATTTTGACCCAAACCCTGACTAATCCAGAAGTGTTTTAAGGCCATCACAGGATTGGAGATTTGAGGTTGGAAGGAATCTTTGAGGTTATTTAGTCTAACTTCCAACCCTGTATAGCAATTTCTGGCAGAAAGTAGGTCAATCACCTACTGATTTCTTCTGGAACTCCTTCAAGAGACTGGCATCTTACTACCTCACAAGTAGCCCCATTCCATTTTTAGACTGCTCTACTTATAGGGTCATAGGGCCAGAGTTGGAAAGAATCTCAGGTGGAAGGACTATTTGGTATCTTCATCATACTTCATTATACAGATATGGAAACTGAGGCTCTGGGAAGTCAGATGACCTGTTCAAGGTCACACATGCAGTAGCCATCAGATATAGGATATGAATCTAGGTCCTCTGATTCCAGGGCCAATGTTCTTAGGTTATTCCCCCTTGGTTGTGATCCCTGCTCCCTCTTCCTCATGGCTATCTCCCTTTGTTCATGAGACTAATTTATAAAAGAGGGAATTCCACCTAGGTGGCTGAAGATACAAACCTCACCCCCCTACCTTTCAGAACCTCAGTTTTTCCATCTGTGAGATGGGGATAATAATCCTTATGTTATTTGCGCAAGGCTTGTTAAGAGGCTAAGACTCTGCAAATCTGAAATCTACCCAGGATAATATGAGTTATTTACTAAGAAAGATGTTATCATGGGGTGATTCAAGGCAATTCCATGATTTGGATGGAAAAAGCCATCTGCATCCAGAGAGAGGACTATGGCAACTGAATGCGGATCACAGCATAGGATTTTTCACCTTTGTTGTTGTTGTTTGTTTGTTTGCTTCTTTTTTTCTTTCTCTCATTTCCCTCCTTTTGATTTTATTTTTCTTGCACAGCTTGATAAACGTGGAAATATGTTTAGAAGAATTGTACATGTTTAGCCTATATTGGATTGCTTGCTGTCTAGGGGAGGGAGAGGAAGAAAAAATTGGAACACAAAGTTTTGCAAGGATGAAAGTTGAAAACTTTTTATATATTTTGAAAAAGCCCCCCTCCCTCAAAAAAAGAAAAAGAAAAGAAAGATATTGTTCTGTTACTGTGGAGGCAGAGGTAAGAACAAAGGGACTGTCTCAAAGGGGCAGGAATATAGTAAAAGATTGTTATTGGCGTTATGTCCCAGACTCAGGCAAAATTCTTCATCTGTAAAATGAGAAGAGAATTTTGGATAGAAAAAAGTTGAGATCTGAGGTTCAGTATTCAACTCCTGTCTCTGAAGGTAATGAATTATGTGATAATTCCCTTGTCTAGACCTCAGTTTCTCCAACAGTGAAATTAGACGTTTTAGACTAGAGTTTGGTGTGGTCCTTTCAGCTCTCAAACTACCGCCCTAGGATTTCTATTTAGGGTTCCCTTGGTTTTGACATTCTAGGATTTCTAACTCTCATTTTGAGATGGAGAATTTAAGGCATGAATTAGGTTTGTGTGTAACAAATCACTTTTTTCTCCTTTGCTAGATGAGGGAACTAGGGTTCAGATAGAAAGTTTGATTTGAAATCTACTGATTTCACCGACAGTTTCAGTGATTTAACCGGGTCCCATGGCTGAGTTGTCAGAAGCAGGATCTGAGTTCTAGAGCACATGGTAACTTAAAGTAGCCAGGCCGTATTAGAACTCAGGTCTCCCCTGCCCTATTTGATGATTATTTGATGGCTAGCTTTCTAGGAATCATCCTGGTCTGATGGTTAAAGGCTGCCCAATCCTTACAGAAAGTGATGTTCAGCTGAGTGACTTTTCCTGGGCGACTCAAAGACTTATTGGTCAAACTTCCACTTTCCTCCCTTATCTCAGTATAATTACTGCTCATCAATCTGTGTCTCTTCCAAAGATCCAAAGAATGCTTTCAGAAGCCAACCTGGGGCTTGGGGAACTGTTTGAAGCATCCTGGGAGACTGTGTCATCTTGTGGCCGATTTGGGTAAGTGCAAGCATGAGCTTTAGCCTTCAGATGGGGACATCTCCCAAGGGACCACAGATTTAGAACTGGAAAGAATCTTGGGGTTCTCAGCCTTGGGGAACCTCACTTCTAACACCCTCCATACCCCTACACTTCCACACTCACATAAACTCGCTTTAAAGTTGAGGATCCCCAAATCAGGAGAGTATAATTGACAGTCAGCTTGGAATTGCCCCAGGTCTATTGGTTCCAAGTCTGACATTCTTTCAGAGGAATACAGATTTAGTCCCATCCCCACCTTTTACAGAGAAAGAAACTGAGGGGAAATGACTAGCTCCAAGTCACGTAGGCAATAAATGATAGTGCTGGGACTCAAATTCCCATATTCTAACTCCAAATCCAGTTTTCTTTCTACATGTTAAATTATTACTTGTTAACTCCTCATTAAAATTTTATTATTTTTGTTTAAAGTTGATTTTTTTTTTTCATCCATTCCAGCTTTCCAGAACTTCTGGGAAAAGATGGGGAATCAGAGAAAAGACCCTTTGAGGATTGTTGCTTGGAGATATAATAATTTAAAAACCCCCACAAAAACAACACTTGCTTATTTGGTGGAAACAAAACTATTGATAAAAATTCGATATATTAAGATATTATGTTAATGATAACATGATAATAATCTCTTTAGAGAGTGCTGTAATGCTCACCATGGAGTTTCCTTACAACCAGCTTGGATTCTTGACAGGATTATCGTCTATCTTCCCTAAGCTAAACTCTCATGATTATATGTCGTGGTTCCTTTTGGGATTTGTTTTAAATTAGCTTTCATTGAACAAGAAGGTCACTCTAGAGGGGGAAATTCCCTTGAGTAATACAGAGGATCACCTTGCTGATAAAATAGTTGGCTGATGGTGGGTGGGGGTGGGTCCTGACAGTTTCAGTGATTTAACCGGGTCACATGCCTGAGTTGTTAGAAGCAGGACCTGACTGTATTTCCGACACCAGGACTCACTTTCTATCTTTTACTTCTAAAAAAATAACTCCCATTGACAAAAACAAAACAAAACAAAAAACAAACAACCCCCCCAAAAAAAAAACCACAACATTTTAAGATTTGCAAAACTCTTCACTTATTGGACCTTTACAACAATTCTAGGAGGTAGGTGCTAGTATTATTCCCATGTTACAGATGAGGAAATAAATAGAGGTGTTCTGGACTTGATTAAAGTCATTCAAATGGGTCTATGATACCATTGACTTCAATAGTTATTCCATTGATCAAATTGTATCCAAATATGTCTGCTTACGCTTCTTTCTATAAATTTCTCTTTGGGGATCTATTCAACTCAGGCCCAGAGTTAGTCAGCTGGCAAATGGTCTTTCTGACTCCAAGTCTAGTATTCAATTCTATAAGGTAGGGGGAGCTTCAAAATACAGAAGGTCAAACCTGAGGGATGTGGGGAGCTGGCTAGACTGGACTTAGAACAAAATATTCGATTTATGACTTCTGGCTAATTCAATGATCAAATCCAGCTGATTAATGAAGATGTTTGCTATTGCTTCCTGACAGAGGGGATGGACACCAAGTGCAGAATGTACTTGTAGATTTTTGATTGTGAATGATGTAAGAATTTGTTTTGCTTGAGTATGCATGTTTATTATAAAAGTGTGGTTTTCTTTTTCTTTTTTGTTTTTTTTTTCCCTGTGGTGTGTGAGAAGATGTGAGATGGAGAGAAAATAAATAATGAAAATAAAGTTGAAAATAAAGTTTAAAAACTCCAAAATGTCAGAGCTGGGAGGGAGCTTAGAACCTATGTCAGAACGGGGAGGGGGCTTAGAAGGGGATGTTGGAATGTCAGAGCTGGAAAGCAGCTCAGAACAGGGAATATTTGAGCTGAGAGGCCTCTCAATTTATCAGCTGCTTCAACTCCCAATAGCTTTATCTTCCATTCTTGCATTAGGAAGGTCATCTCACTACTTTACCTGAGATGTCACCTCCACCTGTAATTACCCTACAGTTATGATGCTGAACAGCCCTGTCTGATAATATCTGTCCTTCCCTCTCTTCTTTTCCCTTACTCCTCATAAACTTATTCTTTACCTCTCCTGCAACTTTCAGTCTTTCCACTTTTTCAATCTCCATCCAACTTTTTTTTTTTTTTTTTTTTTTTAACTGGGCTACAAACCCTGTTCTGGCTCCCCTTTCCTTCCTGATGTCATGACCTGTATTTGATCAGTTCCACTATCCTTCATCCTTTCTCCTTGACTGCTTCCTTTCTTGCAGAATCACAGGTCTAGAGAGGTGAAGTGAGAAGCACCTGGATCCTAATCCTTACATCTCTATTAGAAGTGACCCAATGAAAAAAAAAAAAAAAAAAAAAAGAAGTGACCAACGAGTTGTCACCCTACTTTAGTTCCCCTTTTTATTCTTCTGATTAATGGTGGAAGAGACCATATAACCCTCTTCAGCTTGTACCAATGCATGTTATTTCAGCTCCATTGGAGACCCTACTTCAGGGTAATTCTTTACTCTTGTCTTGTGGACTCTGTCCAATAGTTGGAGCAATTTAAAAAAATATATTATAATTATAGTTTTTATTTTTCAAAATATACACAAAGATAGTTTTTAACATTCACCCTTGAAAAACCTTATGTTCCAAATTTTTCTCCCCCTCTTCTCTAGATAGCAAGTAATTCAATAGACATTAAATATGTGCAATTCTCCTAAACATATTTTCACATTTATCTTGCTTCACAAGAAAAATTACATCAAAAGGAAAAAAAAAATGAGAAAGAAAAAAAAAAAACACCCAAGCCATTAAATAATAACAATAACAACAACAGGAGGTGATACACATTTGTTCCCCACACTCCTCTCTCTGCATGCAGAGGTCTCTCCCCATCACCAGTCTATTGAAACTGGCGTGAATGATCTCATTGTTGAAAAGAGCCACATCTGTCAGAATTGATCATCGCATAATCTTGTTGTTGCTGTATACAATGTTCCCTTGGTTCTACTCACTTCTCTCAACATAGTTCAACCTTTCTGAAATCAACCTGCTGATCATTTCTTACAGAACAATAATATTCTATAACATTCATATATCATAACTCATTCAGCCATTCCCCAACTGAGGGGCTCAGTTTCCAGTTCTTTGACCTTAAAAAAAATGGTTGCTATAAACATTTTTGCATACGAGGGTCTTTTTTCCTTTTGGATGATCTCTTTGGGATACAGGCCCTACAGAGGCATTGCTGGATCAAAGGGTGTACTCAGTTTGATAGCTCTTTAGACATAGTTCCAAAGTGTGGAGCAGTTATTTCGATCATTGCCTTTTTTCTCCCTTGGCAGAGGATTTCCCCTCCAACTTTGTTGATTACATCAAACTCATTCTTTGTGAGCCCTAGTCTTCCCCTTGACTCCACAAAAGAAAAACATCTTCACTGTTCCCCGTTGTCCTCTTTGCTCTGAGGAAGAGCTGACCTTTCTCCTTGCCAAGACCAAGCCCTCTCTTTAAGTCCTTGATCCCATTTCTTTCTGCTTCCTCTTGAAGTTTGTCCTCTCCCCTCTCATCTTTCATCTCTCTTTATCTACTGTTCCTTCCCTGCCATCTACAAACATGCCCTAGTCTCCATCAGTCTTCAAACAAATGATACCCTCCCCTTCCTCTGACTGTGCCCAGCCATTCCCTCAAACTATTATTCTCTACCTTCTTTCCTAGGAACCTTCAGCTTCCCTTTCAGTTGTTCCCTTCATTTTCTCACCTCCTATTCACTTCACATATTCCTGTCATTTGGACTGGGATCACACCACTTGACTCCACTAATACCATGCTCTCTGAGATTGTAAACATTTTTCTAAATGTTTTGTCACCTTTTGCCAATCCTAGCCAATCTCCCCCCCTACCTTTTTATTTTAGTTTTGGACTTGGTTGACCACTCTTCTCCAGATACTGTCTCTTACCTTGGTTTTTGTGATCTGATGATTACTCCTGGATCTCATCCTACATGCTCCTTAATAAATTTTTTTATCATTTGTCACTTATCACCTACTTATTCATCATGGGTATCTTCCAAGGCTCTGTCTTGGGATTTTTCCCACTGTAGTATTTCCTTCAGTGATGTCATCCATTCTTATGTGTTCAAGTTATCACCTAAACTAGTCAATCAACAAGGATTTATTAAGTGTCTACTATTTGCCAGGCACTGTGTGAGGTTCTAGGGATTAAAAAAAAAGAGGCAAAACACAGACCCTCAAGGAGCTTACTTCTTCTTCTTCTTCTTCTTTAAAAGAACAAACAAACAAACAAAAAACCTAAAGCTTTTTATGTTTAAAATATATATACATTTTACAAATAATTGTCAACATTCACCCTTACAAAACTTTGTGTTCCAAATTTTTTTCCTTCTCTCCCCCATTCCCTCCCCTAGATGGCAAGTAATCCAATATATGTTAAACCTGTGCAATTCTTTTATATGCATTTCTGCAAATGTCTTGCTGCACAAGTAAAATCAAAGCAAAAAAGAGAAAAAAATGAAAAAGAAAACAAAATGAAACAAAAATCAAAAAGAGTAAAAATACTGTGTTTTGATCCACACTCAGTTCCCACAGTTTTCTCTCTGGAAACAGATAATTCTCTTCATTTCAAGACCTTTGGAATTGGCCTGAATCATCTCATTGTTGAAAAGAGCCACGTCCATCAGCATTAATATAATCTTCTTGCTGCCATGTACAGTGTTTTCCTGGTTCTGCTCATTTCACTCAGCATCAGTTCATATAAGTTTTTCCAGGCTTTTCTGAATTCATCCTCCTGATCATTTCTTTTAGAACAATAACATTTCATAGCATTCATATACCATAACTTACTCAGCCATTCTCCAACTGATGGGCATCCACTCAGTTTCCAGTTTCTTGCCACTACAAAAAGAGCTGCCACAAACATTTTTGCACAAGTGGGTCCCTTTCCCAAAGAGGTTACTTCTTCTTCTTCTTCTTCTTCTTCTTCTTCTTCTTCTTCTTCTTCTTCTTCTTCTTCTTCTTCTTCTTCTTCTTCTTCTTCTTCTTCTTCTTCTTCTTCTTCTTCTTCTTCTTCTTCTTCTTCTTCTTCTTCTTCTTCTTCTTCTTCTTCTTCTTCTTCTTCTTCTTCTTCTTCTTCTTCTTCTTCTTCTTCTTCATTATAGCTTTTTATTTACAAGACATATGCATGGGTAATATTTCAGCATTGACAATTGCAAAACCTTTTTTTCCAATTTTTCCTCTCCTTCCCACCACCCTCTCCCCCAGATGGCAGGTAGACCAATACATGTTAAATATATTACAGTATAAGTTAAATACAATATATGTATACTTGTCCATACAGTTATTTTGCTGTACAACAAGAATCGGACTTTGAAATAGTGTACAATTAACCTGTGAAGGAAATCAAAGATGCAGGTGGACAAAAATAGAGGGATTGGGAATTCTATGAAGTGGTTCATGGAGTTTACTTCTAAAAGGGGAGATGGCTGCATTATAAATGTAGCAAGAGTTGCAACTCACAGAGCATGTTTAAGGCTGCTTGGTAACTTCCAAGAATATGGATGTCTTAGGGATTAGAAATGATGGAATGTTGAGCTGTAAAAACTACCAAGTGGACCTTTAAAAGAGATAAATAGCTTTACCCTCTTCTCTTTCCATTTGATGACTGAGTGAGCTTGCTTTCAACATCTTGGAGGGGCTGGTAATTGGTATGAATACAGGGTAGTTGAAATACATGTCCTATCTAAGCTAAGAAGAATGTGGGTTTTGGGATGTCTTTCCTGTTTTGTTTCTTTCCTGAATAGGGGGGTGGGGGGGCAATATCAGGATTTTTGAGGTTTAGAGAAGGAAGATGAAGGACCTAAGGGGAATGATCTCAATCTTTTCCGTTAAGTCTGAGTCAGGGTTCTCAGCTGTGAAAGTGGGAGGGGGGGAATGGAGGCTTGAGGAGACTGGGGACTGCAGTAGAGAATTCCTTAGGGCCAAAGTTACAGGATTGCTTTGTGGGTGTGAGGGCCAGAGTAGATTTAATCAGAACATTTACAGGATTAAGATTTCCTCCAGCTCTACTCACCCATGCATGAGTGCCCTGCTCTGCCTACATAACTACATCTAGGTATCTAGCACAAATCTTCTCCTTTTGCGTCAGACCTGAGTCACTGACTGCCTTCAGGATCAACTCCTGTAAACATCTCATAGGTATCTCAAAATCAATGAGTCCCAAGCTATGTCCTCTCTTCAACCTTTCCTCCTTCAAATTCCCCTCTGTCTATTGAGGACTTCACAGTTTTCCCAGTGACCTAGGTTTATAGCATCATAGCCATCCTCATCTTTTCCCTACCTCTTCTCCCACAGACAATCAATTGCCAAGTCTTTGTCCAGCACTAATCTTCTTTTTTTTAAAAAATATTATTATAACTTTTTTATTGACAAAACATATACATGGGTAATTTTTCAACATTGACCCTTGCAAACACTTCTGATCAACTTTTCCCTCCTTTCCCAACCCCTCCCCTAGATGGCAGGTAGTCCCATACATGTTAAACATGTTAAAGTATATGTTAAATACAATATATGTATACATATTGATACAGTTATCTTGTTGCATAAGAAAAAAATCGATTTTTTGGATTTTTCAGATTTAGAAAGAAGGTAAAAATAACCTGGAAAGAAAAACAAAAATGCAAGCAAATAACAACAGAAAAAGTGGAAATGCTATGTTGTGGTCCATACTCATTTTCCAGTGTTCTTACACTTGGTGTAAGTGGTTCTGCTCATCATTGATCAATTGGAACTGAATTGGATCCTCTCATCGGCATTAATCTTCTTAATATGTGTTGCATCATCTCTCATCTGTCCCCAGGGAGGGCCACTATTTTCATTACCTCTAAACCCAGGCTCTTAACAATGGTCTCCTAAATTGGTCTCCTAAATCTTAGGGCCACCAAGTCCAATCTCTTTGTTTCGAAGATAAATTGAGACGTGACAAAATGAAGTGATTTGCCTAATCTCATGGATTTGGTGAAAGTATAAGGCAGGATTTGAACCCAGGTCTTGTGCTCTGCTCCACCATATCATTGTCTCCAAATATTGATTTGGTTTGATGTTTGAATTGTTCAGACTCTAGTTTTCAACTACAAAAATACATTAATTAGGAAATGTGTGCTTTCCAAAAGCAAATGAACTCCCACTTGCTAACAAAAGAAAAGCATTTCTGTTGAGAAAAACAAGACAAAACAAAATAAACTCTCCAAATCATAATCTCCCTAATTAGTTTACTGGCTTCCAGCCTCTGTCTTTCCAATTTATCCTCAGCATAACTATCAAAGCAATTTGTCCTTGTAAATAACCTTCTTAAAAATGTTGTTCAGCCATGTCTGGCTATCCGTGATCCCAGTTGGAGTTTTCTTGGCCAAGACACTGGAATGTTTTGTCATTTCCTTCTCCAGCTCATTTTACAGCTGAGGAAACTGAGGCAGTTAAGTGGCTTATCCAAGGTCACACAACTGGGAGGTATCTGAAGGCAGATTTGAATTTAGGAAGATATATCTTCCTGACCCCAAGCCTGAATCTCTATCCACTGCAGCGCCCCCTAGCTGCTCTAGAAGTGTTCAGTGATTTCCTTGTATTTCTTGGATTAAAAAAAATAAAACCCTCAGCAAGTCCTTCAGTTTGATTCTAACCCACCTTTCCAGTCTTATTTCACACTTTCCCCCCTTAGGTAATTTACATTCCAGCCAAACTGGCTTGCTTACTAGTCCCTGAACTCAACATTCCATCTCTGGCCTCCAGGTGTTTGCATAATGACATAAGGTTTCCTCCTAGCTCCTTCTCCTTCTCTGTCTCTCTCTCTCTCTCTGTCTCTCTCTGTCTCTCTCTGTCTCTCTCTCTCTCTCTCTCTCTCTCTCTCTCTCTCTCTCTCTCTCTCTGTCTCTCTGTCTCTCTCTGTCTCTCTCTGTCTCTCTCTGTCTCTCTCTGTCTCTCTCTCTCTGTCTCTCTCTCTGTCTCTCTCTCTCTCTCTTTCTCTCTCTCTCTCTCTCTCTCTCTCTCTCTCTCTCTCTCTCTCTGTCTCTCTGTCTCTCTCTCTCTCTCTTTCTCTCTGTCTGTCTCTCTTTCTCTCTCTCTCTGTCTCTCTCTCTCTGTCTCTCTGTCTTTCTCTTGTCTTCCTCTCTATTCTCTCTCTATCTTTACCCCTTCCCCTTCTTCCCTCCTTTCTCTCTCTCTCCTTCTCTCTCACTGTCTATATGTCTTTCTCTTGATCTGGGTTTCTTTCTCTGTCTTTTTCTTTTTCCCTCCACTCCTTTTCTCGGTCTGTTTCTTTGTTTCTCCATCTCTCTTTGTTTCTCTTTTTGTGTTTTTGTCTGCCTCTCTTTCTTTTCCCTCCACTCCTTTTCTCCATCTGTTTCTTGGTACATTATACCTGGCACTTAATGTTTGCTTATATATGTTTGTCTGACCTGAGTTGAAGACAGATTTTCCAATTATAATTTCTCTTCCTCACCTTGATGGCATCTATCATTTTGGATGAAGAATCAGGAACTATTTTCATGTCTGTCACTCTGATTTGTGACCTTGGGCAAGTAACTTTCTTACTATGGGAATTGGTTTCCTCTGTATAAAAAGTTGGGATAGGTAGAAAGATCAGTAGGTAGATAAACAAATTAAACAACCAATAGATATAGATTAATTAACCAATCAATAGATAGATGCATGTAAAATAGACACAAAATAATTTGGGGTATCAACATTAGCAGCTGAGGTTAACCAAGAAAAATATCATGTAGTGCTGGAGTTGAATCTTGAAGGAAATTAGTGATTTTAAGACATAAGCAAGGCAGCTGGGTGACACTCCTATGTAGGGACTGCCTGTTTGGAATCAAGAAGATATATCTTTATGAGTTCAAATCTGTTTTTTTTCCCCCTGAAGCAATTGGGATTAAGTGACTTGCCCAGGATCATACAGCTAGGAAGTATTAAGTGTCTGAGGTCTAGATTTGAACTCAGGTCCTCCTAACTTTAGGGTGGGCACTCTATCCGTGTGCCACCTAGCTGCTCCCATGAGTTCAAATCTGGCATTATACACTTACTAGCTGTGTGACTCTGGGCAAGTCACTTCACCTTGCCTCAATTTCCTCATCTGTGAAATGAACTGGAGAAAGAAATGGCAAAACACTCCAGTATTTTTGCCAAGAAAGCCCCGGATGTGATTATGAAGAATCAGACACTGAACACATGACATAGAGGAAAGGAGGGAGATGATTTGAGACTTTGGGCACTGTCAGTGCCCAGATTGTTGACACAGTCACAGACGGGAAAGACACAGAGAAGGGAATGAGATGCCCCATACATGGAAGAATAACAAAAGCAGAATCCATTCAGTATAGAAGAGAGAGTATCGAATTTGGAGTCAAATCCTAGGTTTGAATTGTGGAGCTGTCAATTCCTATTAGTTTGACTTCTCTGAGACTCAGTTTCCCTATCTGTAAAATAAATAAGATGACCTTTGATTCCTTTTTTGCTCTGATATTCCATGAAGACTTTCTAACAATTTAAACTATCAGGAGTTAGAATGATTCACTTTATGAGAGAGGGAGTCCCTCAGTGTAGTTAGATCAAATGATTCTGAGATCCCTCTCAAGTTGAAACTTGGGATCCTATAATCAAAGACTATGGTGTGTATTATGGACGGTCAGGTCCCCGCTGGGATTTGGAGGGGCAGGGAGGTGTGTATGCAATTGTTATCAAGGGTGGCTATCATGGAGTCTTTGCTTGCATCTTCCAAAAAAATGCTTTATTGCTGCCTTTTGTCTTCATATCATAGTCATTTCTGGGAACTTAGCACCCCCACAATGAATCGTTCCTTCTGATAAGGAGAAACAATCCAGCCACAACAGCTAGTATCAGTGTCTGACAGAGTTGTCAGCCTTTTCTCTGAGCCATGAAAGAAAGAGGTTTGGCTCATAATTCAGTCTTCCAAACTTTTGCTGCTAACATCCTGGGGTTAGATTTCCTTAGAGTGATCTGGCAGCTTGGAATGTTGTCTTCCCTGGGGACACTGGGAGGGAATAAACGTTGAAGTGGCTCTATGTGCCGGGCACTGTGCTGAGTGCCTTACAATCTCATTTGATTCTTACAAACAACCTTGGGAGGAGGTCCTATCATTATCATCTCCATTTTACAAATGAAGAAACTGAGGCAGACAGGAGTTAAAATGACCTGCCCAGGACCACGGAGCTAGTAGGTTATATTTGAACCAGATCTTTATTTTTTTAAAATTTATTTATTAATTAATTTAATTCATTTTTACAAAAATTTTATGAATAGGTAATTTTTCAGCATTGACTATTGCAAATCCTTTTGTTCCAACTTTTCCCCTCCTTCTCCCCACCCCTTCCCCCAGATGGCAGGTTGACCAATACATTGAACCAGATCTTTATGATTCCGGCCCAGTACTCTATCCCTTAGTGCTGTATCCACTTGGGCCCTTCTTAGAACAGTGCCCTGCACATAAAGGTTTTGCTTTTCATTAGTTCAAATTACTCAAGGCAGCTAGGTAGCACAATGGCTAGAGAGCTGAATCTGGAATTAGGAAAGTGAATCTTCTTGAATTCAAGTCTGACCTTGGACATTTAATAATGGCATGACCCTGGACAAATTATTTAACCTTGTTCACCCTAGTTTCCTCATCTGTAAAATAAACTGGAGAGAGAAATGTCAAACTACTTCATTACGCCTGTGAAGAAAATTCTAATTGGGGTCATTGAGAGGGACATGACTGAACAACAACAATCTTCTCGTTTTTGTAGGAATTTCTTGTATTTGCTGTTTCTAATTATAATAATAAGAAATGACATTCACATGTGACCCATGGTTTTCAATTATCCCCTAATTGATGGGCACCCATTTTGTTTCCCCTTTTTTGTTACCACATAGAATGTTGCTGTGCTTATTTTGATATAGATTTGCTCTTTATTTCTGTCTTGATATCCTTAGAATCACATGCCTATATAGACCACCAGATTAAAAAGTAGAAATAATTTAGAAACTTTATTTCCTTTATTCCAAATTGATATCCACAGTGATTAGACCACTTTGCCGCTCCACCAACAATGTATCAGCATGCCTGTCTCCCCATACCCCTCCAAGATGGACAAGTTTCATCTTATGTTTGAATATCTTTTTTTTTTTTTCTGAAGTAATTGGGGTTAAGTGACTTGCCCAGGGTCACATAGTTAGGGAGTGTTAACTGTCTGAGAACTCGGGTCCTCCTGAATTCAAGGCTGGTGCTCTATCCACTACATCACCTAGCCGCCCCTCGTATGTTTGAATATCTTTGCTAGTTCATGTGGAGTAATAAGAAACTTCATGGTTGTTTTAATTTGCATGTCTTACTAATAGTGATTCAGAACATTTTTTCCTGTGTTCATTTAGGGTTTCAATTCTTTTGAAGACTACTCCTAATCTCTAGTCATTCATTTCTTGATTGGTTGCTTTGTGTCTCATTTTGGGAGTTTCCCGGGGCATGCAGTCATGGGTAGAATTCTCTATTGTCTGGCACTATTCTCGGTCATGGCTAGAAATCTTTTGTCTCTGCTTAGTCTGTGAATTCCTTCAAGGAAAACTCTGAGTCTGGAAGTCCCAGATGCCAGTTCCAAGTAGAGCTATCAGCTCCCACTGAGGAAAAACTTGAACAGCAATAGAGCTGTCCAAGGTGGATCATCCTGCCCCTGGAGCAAATGGGCTCTCTAGCATTGGAACACTTTAAATTGGAAGATGAGGCTTCCTGAGTTCAAATCTGACTTCAGATATTTACTAGCTGTGTGACAAGTCATTTAACCCTGTGTACCTCAATTTCCTCATGTGTAAAATGAGCCGAAGAAGAAAATGAAAAATTACATTATCTCTGCCAAGAAAATCCCAAATGGGGTCACAAAGAGTTAGGCATAACTGAAATGAGTGAACAACCATCTGCTCCAGTTTCTCTGAATTCCTTGTATTTACTATTTCTAGCTACAATAATATCAACTGGCATTCACATACCCACCCATAGTTTTCAACCATTTCTCAAATGATGGGCTCCCATTTTATTTCCCATTCTTTGCTACCATGCAGAATATTGGTGGGGTTATTTTGATATAGGTTGGCTCATCATTTCTGTCCTTGATGTTTTCATGGGGATGGCAAGGAAGAAACTCTTGTTCAGGTACATATTGGGGTCCTTGTCAGCCCTGAGATTCTGTGAAACTTTTTAATGACTTGATTTATCAGGGATTAGAATAGTCTACTTCAAGAAGGAGAAAGTTTCCTATCACTAGTAGTGTTCAAGTAATGATCATTTTTCAAGGATGCTGTGTAAAGGACTCTTGTTTAGGCCTGGATTAGGATGGATCACATCTGAATTAATGCAGAGATCCTTAAATTAGAGCTAGTGATTATCTTAGATGTCAACCAGTTCAACCCTTCAATTTAACAGATAAAGAGGCATAGAATGATTAAGGGTCACAAAAATAGTAAGTGCCAGATAGGATTTGAATCCAAGTCTTCTGACTGCAAAATTAGTATTGTTTCAATTTATGTCATGTTACTTACTTTTGTACCCTGAGACTGCATAGCTCTTCTCATTGTGCTTCCCCAACAATGTCCAGGGAAAATCCAGGATGTGACTTTGGTGGGTTACTCTCTGTGAATCTCCTCTCTAATTTCTCTGGGATTTCCTCCTTTGTAAAGTAAAGCTGCAGTGTCACATGGTCTTTGAGGTGTAGATCTTGTTGTGATAAAGGTTCTATTACCTCCATCTGACCTGAGTTCCCATTGGTTACCAGCATCCCTATGATGTCCGTAACTTCACATCAGTTTGGGTTTTTGTTTCTTCTTCTTTTTTCAGGATGTCACATGAAATGGGGAAAGAGAAAGGTGGGGGCCTCCAAACAAAACTAAAATTTGACAGGAAGGCCCTTGTTACCCTGATAGTGCAGATGGTACCAGCTGCCTGCCAGCTTCCATCCCCATTGATGTCCTGGCCTTCTTGTTCACATGAACTAATCAATCTTTCTAAAACAGAGCTTGGTTTGAGCCACTCCCTTCTTTAAAAACCTGTGATGGTTCCCCATTGGCAACAGCATAAAGTTTTAATCTTTTATTCTCACATTTAAGGCTCTTTTGCAAATTTACTCCAACCTACTTTTACAGTCTTATAGAATCCTAGATTTCACTGTAAGTCACTCTCTGGGCTTCAGTTTCCTCAGCCCTATAGACTTTTCTTAAATTATTTTTTTAATTAATAAAATTTTATTTTCTTGCCTTCTTTTCTTATTTGAAGCATGGGTCTCGTCAATGACACTCAGAATAATTCACAGAACTTCAGAACAGGATGGAACCTCATGACTATCTAGACCAGATATTCTTTTTTTTTTTAATAATAGCTTTTCATTTTCAAAATACATGCAAAGATAGTTTTCAACATTCACCTTTGCAAAACCTTTGTTCCAAAATTTTCTCCTTCCCTATTTCCCTTCTCCTATAAACAGCAAGTAATCCAATATAGACTAAACATGTGCAATTCTTCTAAATTTATTTCCATATTTATCATGCTGCACAAGAAAAATCAGAACAAAAGAGGAAAAAAAAGAGAAAGAAAAAAAATTATGTTCTAATCTACATTTAGTCCCCCTAGTTCTCTCTCTGGATGCAGATGGCTCTCTCCATCCCAAGTCTATTGGAAATGGCCTGAATCATCTCATTGTTGAAAAGAGCCACATCCATCAGAATTGATCATCATACAATTTTGTTACTATGTACAATGTTTTCTTGGTTCTACTCACTTCACTTAGCATCAGTTCGTGTAAATCTCTTCAGACCTTTCTGAACAGATATTCTTTAAATTTTTTTTTACTTAATAGTATTTCATTTTTTCCAATTACACGTAAAGATAATTTTCAATATTCATCAAAATTGCAAAAATCTTTAAGACTTTTGAGATCCAATTTTTCCCCTTTTCCTCTTCCCTTCTGCTGCCCCAAAACAGCAAGCAATCTGATATAGGTTTTACATGTACAATCATGTTAAACATATTTCCACATTAGTCATGTGTGAAAGAAGACTCAGAACAAAAGGGGAAAACCACGAAAAAGAAAAAAAAAACCCAAAAAAGTGAAATTAGTATGCTTTTAACTGCATTCTCTCTAACAATGATTCAGAACATTTTTTCCTGTGTTCATTTAGAGCTTCAGTTCTTTTGAAGACTATTCCTAACCTGTAGTATCTTATTTCTTGATTGGTTTCTTTTTGAATTGATGACATTTTCTATCTCAAGTCTATTAGAATTGTCTTGGGTCACTGTATTGCTGAGAAGAGCTAAGTCCATCATAGCTGACCATCCACACAGTGTTGCTGTTACAATGTTCTCTTGGGGAGGCAGCTAGGGGGCGCAGTGGATAGAGCACCAGCCTTGAATTTAGGAGGACCTGAGTTCAAATCAGATCTCAGACACTTAACACTTCCTAGCTGTGTGACCCTGGGCAAGTCACTTAACCCCAATCTCAGGGGGGAAAAAATGTTCTCTTGGTTCTGCTCACTTCATTTAGCATCAGTTCATGTAAATCTTTCCAGGATTTTATGAAATCATCCTGCTCATCATTTCTTATAGCATAATAGCATTCCATTACATTCATATACGACAACTTGTCTGGCCATTCCCCAATTGATGATCATTTCTTCAATTTCCACTTCTTTGGTACCAAAAAAGATAGCTGCAATAAACATTTTTGTACATATGGGCCCTTTCCCCCTTTTTATGATCTCTTTGGGATATAGATGCAGACTGTTAGGTCAGATATTCTTAACCCCTTTGGTATCTGATGAAATCTCTGGACCCCTTCTCATGTTCTAAATGCATCAAATAAAATATTTAGGATTACCAAGGAAATCAGTTATCCTGAAATAATTATGGAAAATTTTAGACACAAGTTCATAGACCCCAGATTAAGAACTCCTGATCTAGTCTGACCCACATCTGAAAATAAATACTCATATGAATATATTGGACAAGTGGTCATCCTACCTCTGATGGGGAACTCACTAGCTCCCAAGACAACTCATTCCATGTGTGGTCAGCTCCCAGTGCTAGGAAGTTTTTTCCTGATTTAACATTTCCCATCTGGAAAGACCGGATTCAATTTTGAGAGAACCTTAAATGCCAGATTGAAAACCTTGAAATTTATCTTTTCTTAGTAAGTGAAGAATGAGATGAAATGTGTGATGTAGACTACATGCCCCTGAGAGTTCAGAGAAGGGAGGGAGGAAAGTCAGAAAAGTTCTCTGTTAGCATGACCTAAGCAGAGCCCCAGTGGAATGACCCTGATTGCTTCATGGAGAAAAGAGACATAGATTCCCAGAGTCTGTTAGCTCTGAGAGGAAAGTGTCATATGGTGAAAGGAGCCTTGAATCTGGGGTTCTAAGTCTTGGTTGCTAATATTGCCTTTGCCAGTAATTTGCTGTATGTCTCTGGGCAAATCACTCCCTCTCTAAGCTTTGGTCTGCTATAAAATAAAGGATGCTAAATCACTTCTTCTGCCTCTAATTCCTGTGATGTCTTGAGTTTCCTGTTCCATCCCACCCCCCCTTCCAATGGATGAGGCACTGGACCCCCAGAGAATTAAAGTGGTTTAGCCTACAGCATACAACAAATGACAAGGGCATTGAAGATTCTTCAGTAGTAGCCACAAATCACTCTCCTAACCTATCTATCTATCTATCTATCTATCTATCTATCTATCTATCTATCTATCTATCTGTCTGTCTGTCTGTCTGTCTGTCTGTCTGTCTGTCTATCTATCTATTAATCTATTCCATCACCCAACTATCTATCTATCTATTCATCCATCCATCTATCTAGTTAGTTTGATATCTTCAGTTATATATAGTTACATGCGATTGGGGAGAAGGAAATGGACTAAGTTAGGAAGGCCTGAATTCAAATTCTTCCAGGATACTTTCCCAGCTATGGATTTCCCTGAGGAAATCATGCAATTTCTTCTGGTCTCAAAAATTGGGATAATAATAACATTTCTCTGTCACTGTCTTTCATCTCTCTATTTCTGTGTCTCTTTTTCTCTGTGCCTCTCTATCTCTCCTTTTCTCTCTGCCTCTGTCACTGTCTCTGTCTCTCTCCTTCTCTCTGTCTCTGTTCCCATCTTTGTCTCCTTTCCTCTCTGTCTGTGTCTCTGTCTCTAATAGGGTTGATGTGACAATGCAATGAATGAAAATATCTAAAGTCTTTATAACCTTAAGGCACAATAGAAATGCTAGTTACTATTATATTTTTTAAATTATGATGGCTATTTAGCATCGGATCTAGAATGGAGACACTCGCATTCTTATTCTACCTCAGATACTTCTGGTCATGGACAACTCATTTAATCTCAGTATCTCAGTTTTCCTTCTATGAAATGGAGATAATGATACCTATGGGACTCACTTTGCTGGGTTTGGGGGAGGAAAAGTGTTTGGGAGTCCTGGTTAAAGAGTTAGAGTTATCCTTAAAATCCTTAAATTAAAGAGTTAATTAAAGTTATCCTTATTTGGGAGGTTTTTCCTCATAGGACAATAGGGATGAGAGTAATTAGAATGGGAACTATACATTCTGGCTACAGGAAGGAGAAGCAGCTCATTATAACGGTCAGACAGCTGGCTTTGGAGACTGAAAGGCTTGGGCTTATCTTGAGTTGATAACATCCTAGTTGAGTCACTTGCCTCTGGTGTCCCAGGCAGCTGTGTGAGGACAGAAATGGCAAAATAGACTCCCCTCTCCATTGCTAGCAAATGAAACCACAGGCTTAGGATGCTCCCATCATCCCAAACTGAACCAGAGTAGCAGAAGGTAAGGATTCTCTGCCTTTCAATTCAGTTTCCTTCCCACTGATTGCTTTAGAGAGACGTGGAAAGCTGAATCTACTTTCCTCCTTTTCATTACTCAGAGTGCCAAGCACAGATCATCCCACGGAATCCTAAGTTCACATGATCCTGACATAGAAGTAAGCTTAGAACAAGGAATGTCAGAGTTGGGAGGGAGCTTAGAACAGGGGATGTCAGAGCTGGGAGGGAGCTTAGAACAAGGGATATCAGAGGTAGAAGGAGGCTCAGAACAAGGGATTTCAGGACTGGGAAATGCCTTAGAACAGAGGATGTCAGGGTTGGGAGGGAGCTTAGAACAGGGGATGTTAGAGCGGGGAGGGACCTTAGAACAAGGGATTTCAGAGATAGAAGGAGGCTCAGAACAAGGAATCTCTGGGCTGGGAAGGGCCTTAGAACACAGGATGTCAGGGTTGGGAGAGAGCTTAGAACAGCGGGTGTGAGAGATGGGATGGAGTTTAGAATAGGGAATATCAGAGCTGGCAGGGACGTCTTAGGCCACATCAGAGGTAGGAGAGAGCTTAAAGATTATTCCTGCACTTTACAGAAGACCCCATTGAGGCCCACAGAAAGACTACTAAGCAGGTGGTCAGTTTCTGTGTTATGAAGTGGTGCTTTGCCTGAGAGAGAGATTGAATCAGTTGTGAGCACCTTCTTTCCTCATAACCAGGAGAGGGCACAGCAGGACTAGGTTGGGTGCCTGGGAATCCCTCCCTCCTGGAGAGGTGGGGCCAGGCCAGTTTTCATGGTTAAACATCCATAGAAGTTTCTCCTCTTGGATCCCAAAGTCCCAGTGTTCTTGGCAACTAGACATGAAGAAAAATCCAAGTTATTTAAAGTCACACAAGGAATCCAGAGCCAAACCAGAATAGGATCCAGTTCTCCCCTCTCCAGGTGTGTCTCCAAGCATCTATTATGTGCAGTGTGGTGGTAGTGGCAGGGAGGAACCGGTGGAGAGGTGGGAATGGGGAAGTAAAGTCTTTGTAACTCTTAACTCTTACCTTCTTTCCTTAAAGAGGTTATATAGCAAAATGGAAAAAGGATATATAGCAAAAAAAAATTGGTTTGGAAGTCCAAAGTCTTGGGTTCTAATCTCAATTCTGCTCACTACCAAATATTGGTTAAATCTCTTCCCCTCTGTGGACCTTAGTTTCTGTCAAAGGACCCTTCATCCTCTAAGGACCATTTTTACTCCAAACCTATGATTTAAAGGTCTACCCCTCTTTTTTTTTTTTTTTTTTTTTAACAGATAAGGAAATAGAGGCACAGAGAGGGGGCAAAGACTGACTTGAAATTACTCCCTTTAGTGATTCTGCTCCTTAGATCAGAAATGATTTTCAGTGATCTCCTTAGTGTCAGCTAGTTTCCTCTAAGGGGATAGAGGAAAAATAGCATTAGGTAAAAAAAAAAAAGAGGTGTAGGGTGGGTAATGAAGAAGATATGTAGGGTCTCCTGACCAGAGATAGACAAGGCCAGATCCAGAACTTAATGATCCATATTAATCTGGTTTAAAATAATTCATTGTTCACCACGGATTCTATAGAAAACTTTTAACTTTCTAATTCAACTCAATCAACCTTTATTATTATTATTATTACTATTTTTGCTGAGGCAATTGGGTTTAAGTGACTTGCCTAGGGTCACACAGCTAGGAGGTATAAAATAATTCCACATTTGAACTCAGGTCTTCCTGACTTCAGGGCTGGTGCTCTATCCACTGCGCCACCTAGCTACCCCTTTATTAAATGCCAACTGTATGCCAGGTTGTCAGCATAAGTTAGGGAATGAGGATTGGATCTGTGCTTTTACTGATGAGGAAAACTCTCAGGTGAGGAAAATCCCTTCACAAAGCAAGTGGGCATCTTCTTGGAATTGTATGGTTTTAGATGATTGCCTGGAGTCACAGATTCAGTATGTGTCAAAGGTAGGATTTGAAACCAGGTCTTTAAAACCATTTTGGCTCTCACTGTTCCTCTTTCTTTTTAAATTTATTTATTTCTCTATTTGCTTATTTATTTATTTATTATAGCTTTTCATTTATTTTTATTTATTTATTTTTTTTGAGGCTGGGGTTAAGTGACTTGCCCAGGGTCACTAAGCTAGGAAGTGTTAAGTGTCTGAGACCAGATTTGAACTCAGGTCCTCCTGAATTCAGGGCTGGTGCTCTATCCACTGTGCCACCTAGCTGCCCCTATAGCTTTTTATTTACAAGACATATGCATGGGTAATTTTTCAGCACTGACCTTTGCAAAATCTTCTGTTCCAACTTTTCCCCTCCTTCCCCCCACCTTCTCCCCCAGATGGCAAGTAGTCCCATACATGTTCAATATGTTAAAGTATATGTTAAATACAATATATGTATACATATCCATACGGTTATTTTGCTGCACAAGAAGAATCGGACTTTGAAATAAGGTAAAATTAACCTGAGAAAGAAATCAAAAATGTTAGCAGACTGTCCCTCTTTCTAGGAGCTGGAGACAGGAAGACAAAAATGAAACTGTCTGGAACTTATACTTGACAGGTATTTATTGAGCCCTTCTTATGTGTCAGATCTTGGACTTGGATCTTTGAAGATAATGCCCAGTCTTTGTCCTCAGGGTAATTTTCATAATTGGTGGATGAGACTGAGAAATGAGTATCATGATTTAATAAGTCAGCCAGTGATGGCTGCCCTGGGAGGATGAGAAGGGTGTGCAAGGTAAAGCAGGAAGTCTGCTGCAAATTGTAATGGGGACAGAAACTTCAGAGCAACATAAGAAGACTTATATGAACTGATGAAGAAGGATACAAGCAGGACCAGAAAACAATCTCTCTCACCAATGTAACCATCAAGCCTGATAACAAAGCACTTCCTGATGGAGAGCAGATGGATCGACGTGTCGATTGAGACAAATGCATTTTTGGATTTGATTTCCATCATAATTTATTTTGTTTTCTCAGATATATTCATTAGAAGAAGTCATTTTCTTTCTTTTCTCCCATGACAAGGAACGGGAGAGCTAGAGAAAATTAAATCAAAGCAAAATAAAACAAAATGCTGTAGGAAAATTGAAAGGGGAGAAAACTCATTCAGCTGCTGGTCTCAGCTGCAGATGGTCTCAGGGAAGGCAGCTGAGTTGGCAGTTAGAGGAAGGAAAGGACTTGAAGAGTTGGAGATTGAGGATTTAAGCTCCAGGGATGGAGCGCTCTTTGAACCGAGGCTTGGAATAGGATGACAGTTGGGTATGAGGATAGGCTGTGCAATAAATCCTAATTTAGGGCCCATCTGCCAGGAATCGTGCTAAGGGCTGGGCTCCAAAGGCAAAAATGACTTCCAATTCTGATTTCAAGGAGTTTACAATCTTGCTGCAGCAAAAAGCCTGTGAAGGGGAATAGGGCTATGGAAAGCTGGGTGGCTGGGTTGGACCAAGGGTGTGGAGAGCCCGTGAGAAACAGTGAGCATCAACATCTTGGAAATCAGCAAATGCTACAAATTAAGCATTGGCTTCTGGTTTTGATTATTATCTAGACTTAAGAAAGTGATGGAGAAAATGTTACAAATGCCCATTAAAATGAAGGGTTTATCATAGGTCCTTCTCACCTCCCTTCCCTTGAAAGCTGGTTGTTAAACATATCAGCATCTCTGGGTAGGATTCACCCTATAGAGGGCCTGGGATACTTCATTTGGGCATGGGTACTTCATTCTCTGGGTTGTATCTCCAAAGTATAGTGTGTGCAACCTAGAGAGTGTGCAAGGTGATCCAATCTATTTGTGCCTTTTTATCCAAGAAACTATTAGGGCTGAAGGAAGCAACACAGCTGCTCAGCTCTTGCAGCTGCTACCTTCCTCAGATCTCCTCCCTGCTTGGGCACGGGGCCTGCTCTGCCTGGATTATTAACTGCCGGCAGATGGACAAGCGGGCAGCAGGTGAGGAGGCGGGCAGGAGTTATCATGCCTTCTGGCCCTCGATGCTCCTGTCCTCCTTCCCAAGTCCCTGTTATAGCAGCAGCAACCCAGATCATTTGTCCCCAGACTGAGACCAATACTGTTGCTCTTCCTCTCCCTGTCCATCTGGAGAACAAGAAAGGCTATACCAGATGGGGAAGGGCTGATGTGAGCAAAACCCCAGAGCAGGCAGCAGGCAGCAAGAGGCGAGAAACTATTGCTACTAGTGGGCTTGGCATTCAGGTGCAGAACTCTCAGATTTGTAACAGCCTCAATCCATCAGAGAGCAGGGAAGCAATAAAGAAGGCTATCCATCACCAGGAAACCAGGGCATCTTCCATCCCTACTGCATTAACACCCTTTTTTTTTTTTCTCCCTAGAAAAGCTTCCCTCCAGAGCCAGGGCCCAACTTCTAGAGGCCATCTTTCTCCAAACCTCCCTCTTCCCCACATATGTATTAGAGAAGATTGAAATTTAATAACTGGATTTCAACCAAAACCTTTGCATAATTGGTGGATTGGATTGTAAAATGATTATCATGATTTAATAAGCATAGTCAATGATGCACTCCTTTTATTTGGATCTCAGTAGCTTCGGCAGTTTTTAGCCATGACAGTCAATAAAACAAACAAAAAAACAAAACAAAACAAAAAAGCCTAGCAACAAACAATCCAAACTGAACTCATAGCCCGGCCTTCAAATTGCTGTCTCGCAAAGAATTAAATCAAGCTTTTCAAAAATAAGCAAACACATTCAGTCCTACTTTTCTCACTAACAATATTATTAACATATTACTCTTTCCTGAGAGGAAAAAGGCTTTTTGTACTGTTGCTTAAATAAATCTAAATACTTTCAAATATTATTTAATGATGCTTTTATTTCTTTGAACTTATTTTATGTGTGTTTTTTTATAATGTACACTTTATATGATATGGATGTAATTTATAAATATACATACAGCTACTTCCTGATGAGTGTGATGAGTGAATCCTCCTGAAGTAGCTTCATTATTTGAATTCATGCTGCATATTTCCACTGGGCTGGAACCAATTACCATAGTTTGCTTAGTTATAACCTTGAAGAGTGCAAATTCAAATATATGCAGTCATTTGAGAGGGTTGTTATTTGAACTAATCAGATCTGACTTATAGATTTAAAATATATTTACCTGTATATATGAAGATTTGAAGAGGTTTGTTATTATTTTGTGCATATGTGAATATATATGTAATATTCTATGTGTGTGTATTATTCAGATTTTTTTTTTAACTGATGAGCAAAGGAGTTATGAATTATAGTGATGCACTGGGAAGATTACTTGGGCAGAGGATGGAAGATGGACAGGAGGGGAGCACCTGGAGAGAAGAGGGTGTGTTCCTTTCTTTAGAGAAATGACTTGGGAAACCATTATCCCTGAGCCAGGTCTTCCTTTATTTCATAATGGGCTTCATACTGAAACCACTGCTTGGGGCCCCTGCCCCTGAGCCAACTCAGTATTCTGCTCCACTGTAATATGGTCTAGACCCAAGTATCCCTCTCTTTGTCATCTGCTGCATCTTGCTGCCATTCCATTGGCATCCTACTTCCATCCAGTTACCATCTCATATCAACCTTGTCATTGTTCTGCTGCCATCTCATTGCCATCCTACTTCCATCCAGTTACCATTCCATTTCCACCTTGTTGTCATTCTGCTGCCATCCCACCATCATTGTACTGCCGTCCTCTCTGTATAGTCTAACTCCCTTCTCCTCTTTCCTTCTTTTGTGCCCCACTGCACATCCCAGGGTCACCAGTATGCCTGTCCCAAGGCACTTATTTACAAGGCAAAAGAGAGCAAAGGAAAGCACAGAAGTAAAGCTCACTGAATCAAGAGAATTCTACACAATCCAGTCCAATCCAACCTACATTAAATAAACCACAACCTGAGCCAGTCACTTGTGTAGGTGCTGGTGCCCCAAAGACTAACATGAAAACAGCGCTTTCCCTCCAAGGGTTGACATTTTTCCTAGGGCACATTGGATAGCCTGAGCACTTTTTTAGCCATCCTGTTTAGCATTTCCCCTACCATGATCCCAGCTTGTTAGAATGGCTCACATTTCAGTGTCCCTTTGAGGTTTACAAAAAACAAACAAGAAACTTTTGTTAGCAGCTTCATGTGATAGATGAAGAAACAATCTGTCTCCAGACTTTGTCTGTTTCTTAAGCCATTATGTCACTCTGTTCCTTTCCTGTTTGACTCCTGCCTGTGGGAGAAGACCATCCCTCCCTGTTAGAGCAATCCCATTATTCAGCTCTGGACCATGAGATTGTCTTACCCCAGTGTTCCAGATGAGATGATTTTTTTATTTTTTATTTTTTTGGTCTGTACAGCAATCCCTAGCTTTCTTTCAGCCAATCAGAAGTGGTTGGGATCCCCATTGATGGTGGGCTTTGGAGACTTCAGTCATACATCCCTTCTTAATCACTGTCTAACTCATTGACCTCTTCAATTAGGTGACATCCATGTCCCATGCCTTCCCTTCTCAAGATCATCAGATAATCCAGGGACAGGGAGAACCTACTGTGATTATCAGAAAGAATGAAATGTTCTTGGGCTTGTAATCCCGGAAAAAAAGAGGACTTTAAAAGAAACAAAAAAACCAATCAAGCATTGGGAAAGACTAAGAAAAATTGAGATTTGTGTAAATAGTTGGGATGGAAGAATTTATGTGATGATCAACTGTAACGGACTTGGCTCTTTTTATCAATGAGGTGATTCAAGCCAATTCCAATAGACTTCTCTTGGAAAGACCCATCTGCATTCAGAGAGAGAACTATGGAGAATGAATGTGTATCAAAGTATAATATTTTCACCCCCCTCCGTTTTGTTGCTGTTTGCTTATTTTTTTTCTTTCTCATGTTTTATCCCTTTTTGAGCTTTTTTTTTTTTTCTCATGCAGCATGATGGATATGGAAATATGTTTAGAGGAATCTCATAAATTTACCTATATTGGATTGCTTGCTGCCTAGAGGAGGGAGAGAGAAAGGTTTTGCAAAGGTGAATCTTGAAAACTATCCTTGCATGTATTTAGAAAAATTAAAATCTATTATTTAAAAAAAGTTACCGAATTACCTGAAACTCATGATAAAAAAAGAAAAGGTACCTAGACATCATATTTTAAGAACTCATGGAAAAAAACTGCTTCCTATAGCTCTTGGAACCAAAGGACAAAGTAAAGGAAGTCATCCCTTTTTAAAAGAAATCCCCAGATGAAAACTCTCAGGAACATTTAGGCAAAATTCAAAACTTTGTCCACAGTAGTTGTTAATAAATACATTTCATTCATTTATTCATTTCTGTGGTCAATCTTGAGTGGTCTTTTTTGTCACTCTCCTCCCTGCTGACAGAAGCAGTGCTAGGTCATTTAAAAGAAGAGTCTGTCATGCCTGTGATAACTTGGCTGAGACTGCTATGTCTCAAGTCGTGTCCCCAGATTCCCATGCAAAATGATGGGTAAGGGAGAAATGGGGTTCTCTCCGAAAGTCATTTTTGTAGTAAAGTGGGGCATAGATTGAAAAAGACAGGCTGGAGGAAGGGAGACTAATTAGGAGAGAGTTGCAATAGTCCAGAAGATGAGAGATAAAAATTAAATTGGGAGAGAGAAGTGGACAGATTTAAAAAGAGAAGTTAATCTTAGCAATTGACTAGCTATGGCAGAGAGGTGAGAAGTGAGAAGAGTTGAGGGTGACTCCAAGGTTTTGCACTTGGGTGTTTTAGAAAATTAATGTTACACATGTATGGGACTACCTGCCATCTAGGAGAAGGGGTAGGGGAGAAGGAAGGGAAAAGTTGGAATAGAAGTTTTTGCAAGGGTAAAGGTTGAAAAATGACCTGTGCATATGTTTTATATATAAAAAAACTATAAAACTATTTAAATATAATAATAATTAAATAAATATATAAATATATATAACAATAATTATAAATATATAAAATAATATAATAAATATATATAACATATAAATATTTAAATAAAAATAAATAAAAATATAATTAAATAAATATAAAAATATATAAAAAAATAAAATTAAAAAAAAGAAAAGAAAATTAATGTTATCACCCACAGACATGGAAAATGGAGAGAGAGATCATGAGTTGGTCTTTTGTTGATTTTGACATGTTGAATATACATTTGAGATGTATATGTTATTTGGTGGAGATATCAAGGTGAAGATGTTGAAATTTGAGGGTCCGTAGAAGCCATTTATAAGTAACAATTACAAGAAAAAAGAGGGAACTTAAACTGTCTGATGACACCTGGGTCATGCTGCCATTTGTTGACCTAGCACAACAATAGGCAGTTATATATCTTCCTGAGGTGTGACCAAGAGTCACCCAAGACTAGTTAAACTGATGACCTCTGTTTGCTCTTGGTGATTCATGGAATGGAAAAATGATACCATGAGTGGAACCTAGAAAGCATTGCAAGGGGTTATATAGTTTAGGATAAGAAATAGAGCCTTAAGGCGCAGACTTTTTTCAACATTGCTGAATAAAGGGCTGGAACTTCAGAAGAGAAAAGCAGATTTGGAAAGCTAACAGCTGGTTAAGAGGATTGTGGCCAAGAGTAAGATTTGCATTTTTGGACTACGGTTTAAGATATAGAAATGATCAGTGATCTGTGCATATATGTATGTATGTGGGTCCCAAAAGTCTTAGTAAAGTTATAAGCCTTAATAACTTTTAAGCTGTTATTAAACTATCATTAAGATGGCTAAGCCTTAATAATTTAAAACTGCACAAAGACTTTTGGGAAAATCTGAAAATCTGCCTATGTGTACATATGCAAATTTTACCAGGAGCTGTGATCAAGAAGGCTTTGAAACTGCCCATAGAGATCTCCCAAAGCACAGAGCAGTAAATGAGCACCATGCTACTATGGAAAGAGTCCTGGATGCATAGAGGGAAGATGTGAGTTGCAACATAGCCCTGCTCCTTATTCTCTTGGACAATTCCTCTCCCTTCTCTGGATCTCAGTTTCCTCTTTTTGAAGAATGAAGGATCTGGAGTACATGAAATCTAAAATCCTCCCAAGTTCTCAACCGTTGTTGTTCTTCTGACCCCTCAGGTATCACATGAGAAAAATATCCGTGGCCACAATATCAGTTATCTACCGGAAGGCATAATTCCTTAGAGACAATATCCAAGAAGGGACACGGATAATTAGAAATTAGGTAAATCGGAGAGCAAAACACAGTGAAGGAAAATCACCTTGCTAGGTATCACTGAAGCTTAGTCATGTGACTCATGGCTAGAATATGGCTAGGAAAGGAAATGCCTCATGTAAATGGAGCACATTTGATAAAAACAGCAATGAGTTTTGTAATGTCTATTCTTTTTGCTTGCCAGTCTGTTTTTTTTTTTCCTTTTTTAATTGCACCCGGAAATATAGATGTATGCCCACCTTTGTGTGGTGAATGTGTGTATGTGTCATGAATACGCGCACACACACATGCACACATAACTTAGTCCCTGTCAAAGTCTGATTTGTGGCCTTTTGGCTCGATGAGTGAATAAATGTTTCCTAATGTGTTATACGGTTAGGCAAAGGCACCCGTGTTAACACATGTAATAAGATTGGTTATGAAGGACATGCACATTAAAAACAGCTGGGTAGCACAGAGGGCTGGATTTGGAGTTCCATTCTCACCTCAGACACTTATTAGCCTTTAACCTCTTTTAACCCTAAGTTCCCTCATACTGAAAATGGGGAGTATGAGAACACGTTACTTTATGAAGTTTCGAGGATATCACAATGTAAAATCTCTGAGATTATAATATAGCCAGATTATAGATCGAGATTTGTGGAGAGAATATTTGTCCCTGCATTCCCTTGTATAAATCAAAACACCGATCCGGACCAAAACAGAGCAAAACTTCATCTGAGACAGTCCATAAACTGAAGGTGGAGAGCACAGGGGAGAATAATTGGGTGAGGAAGAGTACTAGTCTCAGATACTGATTTTAGTGGTCACAGAACACAGCATATTCACTTGGGCGTAGAATAGATAAACTGAAGTTTCCCCTGGTGGAGAATTAGCCCTGAAAGTAGACCATGAGACTTGGATTTGAGTTTTGGCTCTGCATCATTCCTCCTGATTCTAAGCTTCGCTTGGGACACTAAAACAGAAGGAAGAAATGGATGCTGCATTAGAACATTACGTAGCAAACCTGACAAAGAGGCAAGATATAGCAATGAGGGGAAACTTCCATTGTTTGAATATCTGCTAGAATTGTCTGTGTTTGAAAGAAATAAAATAGCCACGCAATTCCTGACTGGTCTTATTGAACATTATGTTCTTCAAAAGATGGAGGAATTAACAAGGAAACTGGACCTGCTTGGGACTAGGGAGGAGGCGGTACTATGGACCAGAGGAGTAATGGGAACCTTGGGAGGAAATGACAAGTTACCTTCCATTTTTGGAGAAATAAAGAGGGGAGAGCTGTTTTGAAACATACAAACTTTATATTTGGTCAGAGCTGATTTCAGAAAGTTCAGCCTAAAGACAGACCAAAATGAATGAAAATAGAACACTGTAACTATTTGTTCCAATGAGGAATAAAACGGGGAACTGTGTAAAGAGATAGATTGTTGAAAGGAAACAATATAAGGTGGAAGCAAGGATCACAGAGATGGAAGGATTAAATGATCAGAGATTGAGAGCTGAGGGAGATCTCTGAAGCCATTTAACTCCTTAATTTTCAGAAAAAGAAATTGATCAGAGAGATAAAGGGAATTCCCCCCCCCCCCCAAGGTTACACCATTTATAAGTGTCAAAGCAGAATCATCATCCATTCATAGATCTAGAGCTGAAAAGGAATTCAGAGATCATATAGGTTAACCCTCTCTTTTTACAGATGAGGAAACTGAGGCATGGAGAAATTAAGAGTTTTACAAAATGAGAAGAGATTGTATTCTTCACGCTATGAGTTTGATGAACTTAATTTTGATTCTTGGCCAGATCCAACAATTCACTAAAGTTTGTGAGCAGTTAGAAAGGGAAGTGGTGACCTCTAAGAACCGGTCATACCAGACTAACCTCATTTCCTTTTCTGCTAGGGTTACTGGATGGGTGGATCAGACGAAAGCCACAGATAGAGTTTACCTAGAATTTGGCTTTGTCTCTCATGAGAACTTGAAGAGATATGGGATCATAGAAAACAAACAAACAAAAAAACCCAGTTCAGAAGTTAGCTCAGGTTAGCCAGCCAAATAGCACCAGGTGACCTTGATTTGGAGGCAATGAGTCTGGAGTCAGGTAGACCCAAGCTTGAATAGTGCTGTCAGTCTTATCTCCACTTCAGTTTACTCATCTGTAAAATGGGGATAATAATAGTACCTCCTATTATTAATGCTACTAGGGTTATTTTGAGGATCAAAGAAGGAACATGTAGAACACATATAAACAATACAATATAAGATATAAAGAATAAATATAAAAATAATATAATATAAAATGACTATAACTTAATAATATGATTGAACAACTCCAATTATAATGTCATTTAATAATAATAATAGCTCAGAATCAGAAGTCAAGGGACTTAGAAGTTGGGAACCTCAGAAATGGGATTTGAATCCAAGTCTCAAAGTCAGACATGCTACATTATATCCTAGATCTCAACATCACTTAGTTGCACTTGGCATTGACTCCTAGATTTCTGACTCCCTCCTTCCATACACATTTCCGAGTCAAACTTTGTTAGAGTTTTGAGTCATCTTAAAGAATCTCTTTTGCAATTCTATAAAGACTGAGGGGCTTGTCCAGATTTACACATACTTTGATGGCTGAGCTAGCAATAGCAGGCAGTTCTCTGGACTTCTAATCCAGTGCTTTTTCTTCTACTTCCAGGCATCTGTATATTTCTCCAAACTCTCTCTATAAAGCACGGGGTCAGGAATATGTTTTGTCTATCCTTTAGCCTATAGGAGACTTCTTTTTATAACCCAAGGCGAGACAGTCATTACCACTCACTGCACAAATATTTATAGCTTATGTAAGAAGGTATGGGGAAAAAAAAAAACCAAAAAAAAAAAAAAAACCCAAAAACCAACCCTCTCACATTTGTCTGGCATTTTACCTATGATTCTTTACTTGACCTTGCTTCTGTGCTCAATATCTCCAGTTTCTTGCAGTACATGTACACTTACATGTACACTTTGAGTAATCCTACCAGCAAGACCTCAAATTCAAACATGTTCAAAATTTCATAGATTCTTCTCCCCTCCACTCCCAGATATGTTCTCTCTCCCAATTTTACTCCTTCTCCCCAGCGTTTGAAACTTTGAGGTTATTTTGCCTATTTCCCCTTCCTCTCTTCTCCCATCTAAGCTGTTGCCAATTTTTTGTCCTATTTTTGTAGTGATTCCACCATCCATCTTATCCTCTCCCACTGCTTGCTACCCCTAATCAGGCCCTCCTTACTTCCCACTTGACCTATTGTCACAACTTCTCCCAATTTCTCATTCTAAACCATCCTTCATGCATGCGTCTGTATCCATAAATCTAGATGCCTCCTTTGCTGAAAAATTTTCAGCCCAATTGTGGGCTGATCAAAATTCAAATTTCGTTTCCTGGCTTTTAATGCCCACCAAAATTTGGCACCAACCTACCTTTCCAGCCTTATCCACTTTTAATTTTTTTTTTCAGATTGGTAAAATACTCCTACCAAAGCAACCTGTCTGCAATGGATTGTCTTGGAAAGTTGCTATGGGCTTCAAGAGCTTAAGTAACTAGGGTCATTGAGCCAGAAAATAGGATCATAACTTTAGAGCTGGAAGGAAATGGAGGAAGTAATTTAATTGAACCCACTAATTTTACAGATGAGGAAAAACATTCTGTGTTCCAACATTCTGTGTTCTAAGGCCCCTTTGAACTCTCACTGTAATTCCCCCCAGCTCAACCATTTTAAGACCCAGGCCCTGTTCTTGGAGAAGTCTGGAGAGAGAATAAGAGACATAAAATGGTTCTAACACTAGGCAGTCTGCTAAATGAGAGAGGAAAGTATGGAAGCTCTAGAACCAGAGGGCTGAGAATTCAGGGGAGTGACTCAGAGCAGAGATTATGCCCTCCAATTGTTCCCAAGCTTTTTACTATAGAGCTTGATTGCCCAGACAGAATTTCCCCTCCCCTTCCTTTAGGCTGGCTGACTCAGCTTGAGAATGAAGGCAGGGCTCTAGTAGAGCTCTCCCTCCCTATGTCTGCCTCTTGGAGGAATAATAAGCATACTAAATGCTTTACATATTTTAGCTCTTTTGAGAAGGAAGGGAGAATTGTCCCTAATTTTCTCCCTTGCTTTTGTATGTAAAATTTCTTCGTCTGGAATGGGACCTAGAAAGGCAGGGAGGCTGGAGAGACTAGAGTAGGAGGAGGTGGAAGGAGGGGTCAGTCCAGAATGACTGGAGCATCCTGCTTGTTCAGGGGAAAAGAAAAACATCAGATAAGGCCCAAAAAGTAGATGGTGTCAGATTGTGGGAGGCCTTGAATGTCACGCAGAGTTGGAATTTAGGCCAGCACAGAGCAAGTGATGAATATTAAGCATAAGAAAGGATTCAAATGTCTTTTGGCATCCATGTAAAGGATGAAAGATGACTTTTAAAAGGATGGGGTGAGTGTGACAGAAGTTTGAGATTAAAATGATCTTTGAGGGGAAGAGAACAGGCATTTATTAAATACCCACTCTGTAGGTGCTATGTGCCAGACATGAAGCTAAATGCTTTTCAATTATTATTACAGTTGATTTTCACATCAACCTTGGAAAGTCGGTCCTGTTATTATCTTCATTTTCAGTCATTTCAGTTATGTTCACATCTATCCACTGTACCACTTAATTGCCCCCACTATGCTTCTTAAAATCTTGATCTACCAAGTCTGATGGCTTGTCTGATTTTGTCTAGCTCTGGTTTATGGCCAAGTTGGGGGCTGGGGCTCCACTTTCCCTGCTGGAGCATTCCAAATGCCCTGATCTCATAGAGAAGCCATTTGCCTCAAGCCAATGGGAGGTCAAGAGTCTGGGATTTCCTCAGCAGCCTGGGGTGAAGGGGCCTTTCATTGGCAGGTTGTTTCTGTCGGTAGACCAGAGACCAGAGCCAAAGCCTAGGAGATTTAATCACCTCCGGTGCAGGAAGACAGCTCGCCAAGTAGATTGTCTGTGCCTGGGGCCACCCCTCCCTTTCTGCTCCAGCAGCTCCATAGACTACCTACTAGCCCCAACAAGGCTGAGCAGGGAGGGGAGCTGGGGAATTTGGGAGCTCAGTGTACCTTTTTTAGGTCACTAAGGTAGGTGCTATAAGACCACAGCTACCTTACTTTTTGGGGGAGTCAACTCACATGAGCCTGACTCTCCCCAAATATAAAAGCCCTTAGAGTGAGTCCACACTTTCAAGATTTAAATATTTAGAGGGGTGGAAACTTGGGTCTATTTCCCATTTTTCCACTGGTTTGCAGTGAGACCTTTGGGCAAGTCTAGTCTGAAGTACTCCAGTTGTTATTCCCCTTCCCCCCCTACTTCCCAATCTGTAAAATGGCCATTAAAAAAAACAGATTCTGCCCCATCCCTTAAGAGGGAGGTGAGCTAGTGAGATCTAGGGGGACAAACTGTAGCACACTGAACTCAGTCCTAGGAGTACCATCTGGGCAAGTGTGGGCCAAGTTTTTTCTGTCCTGTGAGTGTTTTGATTGGACTTGTCATTTCATCAGTAAGAGACTTGGTAAGAAGACATCCAATAACAACAATGGCTCCCAACAACAACAATGGCCAACAAAATATCGAATTCTAGCCTTCAAGTTGTCTGGACTACTGAGAGCTGATCTTACTTGCCCAGTCATATAACCAGTATGGGGCAGGATTCGAATACTAGACTTCCTGGTTCCTGTGGCTGCTCTCTAACCACTATTCTCTGCTATCTCTCTGGGATACTCCCATTTCTACCAATGAGAAGTGGCATTTATATGAATTTTAGAGTGTGCAAGGTATTCTAAATATGGTATTTCATTTGAGCCCCACACACAATCTATGAGGCGGACTTCATTATTCTTATTTTGCTGATGAGGAAGCTGAAGTTTATAGAGATGAAGTAATATAAGCATAGTCATGTGGCTAGAAAGGATTTTCTCATCAGAAACAAGTGGACATGGGGTTAAGGAAGCTCATTTCAGTCACAGAATTTGGCATGAATAGACATGGAAGAGGGCAGGACAAGAACAAGGATGTGAGTAACCCAGTTAGATAAACAGAATCCATGAAGTAATGAATGGTGAGATGTAATATTAGTGAGGTAGGTTAAAGCTTTGAATGCCAATATTGGAAGGGCCCTGAATGCTAGAATCAGGAATTCACATTCTATTCCATAATCAATATGAAACCAGTTTATTTTCCTTTTTAAAAATCTAAATAGTATTTTATTTTTTTCTAATTACATGGTTTTCAACATTCATCGTAAAAATAAGATTTTGAGTTTCAAAGTTTTTCTTCCTTCTTAAGTCAACAGGCAATCTGATATAGAGTATACATGTGCAATCATGTAAACATAATTACCCATTAGTCATGTTGTGAAAACGAAGCAGAACACAAAGGGAAAGTCACAGAAGACAAAAAAATTTTAAAAAGTAAAAAGAGGGTGCTTTAATCTGCATTCAGACTCCACAGATTATTCTCTGGATGTGGAGAACATTTTCCATTACATATCTTTTGAAATTGTCTTGGATAACTGTATTGCTGAGAAGACCTGATTCTATCATGATTGATCATCATGTAACATTGTTTCTATATACAATGTTTTCCTGGTTCTGCTCACTTCACTCAGCATCAATTCATACAAGTCTTTCCTAGGTTTTTCTGAAACCCACTTGTTCTTCATTTCTTAAAGGAGAATTGTATTCCATTAGATTCATATGCCACAACTTATTCAGCCATTTGATGGCCATATACTTGTTGGTATTGTTGGGTATGCACATTTTGATAGCCCTTTGGACAGAGTTCTAAATTGCTCTCCAGAATGGGTTGGATCAGTTTACCAACAATGCATTAGTGTCCTGTTTTCCCACATCCCTTCCAAAATTTATCATTATTTTTTCCTGTGATTTTAGCCAATCTGAGAGATGTGGAAGTGATACCTCAGAGTATTTTAATCTGCATTTCTCAAATCAATAGTGATTTAGACCATTTTTTCATATGGTTATAAATGGTTGTAATTTCTTCATCTGAAAATTGTCTTCCTATCTTTTGACCATTTATCAGCTGAGGAATGACTTTTATTCCTATATTCCCATATACTTCTTTAAATATTTGAGAAACAAGGCCTTAATCTGAAACATTGGTCATAACAATTGTTTCCCATATTTGTGCTTTCCTTTTGATCTTGTTTGTGTTGGTTTTGTTTGTGGAAAATCTTTTTAATTTAATGTAATCAGAATCATTCATTTTGCATTTCATAATGTTTTTCATCTCTTATTTAGTTAAACATTCTTCCCTTCTCCATAGATATGACAGGTTAACTATTTCTTGCTCTTCTAATTGCTTGTCTATGTCTAAATCATGTATCCATTTTGACGTTAGCTTGGTATATGGTTGGTATGAATATTGGTCTGTGACTAGTTTCTGACATATTATTCTAGATTTCCTAGCAGTTTTTGTCAAATAGTGAGTTCCTATCCCAGAAGCTAGAATATGAGTTTATCAAATAATGGATTACTATAATAATTTACTACTATGTCTTGTATACCTACTCTATTGCACTGATTTCCCACTCCATTTCTTATTGTTGCTTTACCATAGAATTTTAGATTTGGTACGACTAGTCACTTTCCTTTGCAATTTTTTTTTTTCATTAATGCCTTTGATTTTCTTGACATTTTATTCATCCAGCTTTATCATCCTGGCTTTATCCCAGATTTTATTGGAAAGACTTCTAGCTTATCCCCATTACAGGTAATGGTTGCTGATTGTTTTAGATAGATATTGCTTGTCATGTTAAGGAGGACTCCTTTCATTCCTATGCTGTCTAGTGTTTTCTTTTAATATGATGGGTACTTCTTCACCTATATGATTTCTGTTGCCTTTGTTATTGATATGGTCAATTGTGTTGATAGTTGTCCTAATATTGAACTAGCCCTAAATTCCTGGTATAAATCCCACCTGGTTATAGTATATTATCCTTGTCATAAATTACTGTAACACCTCTATTAATATTTTATTTAAAATTTTTTGCATCAATGTTCATTAGAGAAATTGATCTATATAATTTTCTTCCTCTGTTTTGGCTCTTCCTGGTTTAGGTATCAGCACTGCCATAGTGTATTTTTCATCAGAGAGGTGACATGATTAGAATATTAGTCAGTCAGGAGTATGAAGGATAAACTAGAGAGAGGAGAGACTGATGACTAGGAGACCAGGTAGGAGACACAGCAATTCAATACAGTTCAACATAATTTTTTTGTAAAACATACATAAGTTTTTCCTGCTCAATTATTGATATTAAGATGATCAATTAATAATAATCATTGATGATATTAATCATTAATAGTAGTCATTATTATTTAATAATCAATATCATCATTAATAGTAACCATTATTAATAATGACTGTTAAGATAATAAATTTATCATTAAATATCCTGCTACCCAGAAACCCTAAAATGATTTTGGTCAAAGGAATGCCTTAGCAGACTTTGCTGTAATGATTGGGGTCCTTTTGTTACCCCAATCAATCAGTAAGCATTTATATCAAGTATAAGGTACTTTATAGTTTTAAAGAGAAATGGACTTCCATGATTCTCACAATAGCAGTGTGAGATAAAAATTATTATCATCATTTTATAGATGAGGAAACAATCTAGAGAGGTCAAATGTCCTGACCAGGCTCATTCATCTATAAAGTTAAGGGATGAGGAAGTACTTGAATGCAAGTCTTCCTGACTTCAGGATTAACAGTCTATCTACTTCACCACCTAGTTGGAGACTGGGATATAATGAAACAACTTGTCCTCCAGGAGCTTACCATCTAGTTTACAAGGAAAGCAATACATATGCACACACATATCGATCAATTATTCAATCAATGAGCATTTGTTAACAACCTTCTATATGTCAACAAGTAGTTAACACCCAGTTAGGTGAGTCCTGGGGTGAAAAGAAAAAAAATTAAATAGGTTCTGCCCTTGTGGAAGTTTATATTATCCTCTTTCCCTATTGCGATAAGTAGATATAAATAAGTTTATATTATCCTCTTTCCCTATTGCGATAAGTAGATTCCTTATTGGTCTTCCTCCCCAGTCTTTCAAGGCATTGAAGATTCAAAACACTTTCACTTGCCCATTACTCTGAGCCTTAAAGGGGTGGGAAGATGACAAACTAGCATTCTTAAAATAATTGAAGTTTGTGTTGAAAGTAGATTTTAATAGTCAGCTGCTAAGTAACTTGGAGCAGACAAGGCATTGGACTTGGAACTGGGTGCAGATTCCAGCCTCAGACACTAGGTGTATGACCTTGAAAACAAGACACTGCCTCAGTTTCCTCTTCTGTGAAATGAGGGAATCAGATTCAGTGACCTCTGTCTGAGCTTCTTCCAACTGTAAATCTAAGATCACATGCTTCCAAAATGGAAAAAAAAATGTATTTAGCCATTCAGCAGGTATTTATTTATTAATCACTTTGTGGCAGGCGTGGTGCTTTGGGCTAGCAAAGAAAAGCCAAAACATTCCCTGCCTTCAAGGAGCTTACATTTCAATGAGGGAAATAGCATGTGAATAGCTAGGTACATACAAGATACTACTATGATATGTATGTGTATATATATATATATATATATAATACATATTATACACAACATACATACTACATATAATGCATATATACTGCATACTATATGTATATACTAGATATTTTAATATATACATATTATATACACACTATATACAATATGCACATAGTAGATACAATAGATACATACTATATACAATATATACATATGTCATACTATGTATGCACACTGGATATATACACATTATATGCAACATACTACATAATATATACATACTAGATAAAATATAGATATACTACATACTAGATGCACACATTAAATATATACATATTATATACAACATATGTTTACTATATAATATATACATACACCACATACTACATATGTATATTACATTCTAGATATTAGATATAATATATACAAACTAGATAGTAGATATACATACTAGATACAAGATATAGTATACAAGACACTAGATACTATATATTAAATATACATATAATATGCAATATATATATATATATATATATACTACATACTAGATATCATATATGCACACTGCATTCTCAAATATATATATACATGTAGTGTGTGGTATATGTATGAAGTATGTATATTCAAATATACATACTAAATAGAAAATATATTATGTACAACATATACATACTCTACAATATTCAAATACTAGATACAATATATACATAGTAGATATTAGATTACATCTTGTATATATACAAACTAGATACTAGATATACATACTACATGCTAGAAATATATACTAAATATAATAAACACATACATACTCCATTCTCACTGGAGATATACATACTATCTGCAACATATATATATACATACATATACACACATACACACATACATATATGTAATATATGCACTATAAACAATATATACATACAATATATACTAGATATACATTCTAGATACAATACATACTACATGTTATACAAGTATACATATTATACACAACATACATGCTACATATAATGCATATATACTGCATACTATATGTATATACTAGATATAATATATACATATTATATACACACTGTATACAATATGCACTAGTAGATACAATAGATACATACTATATACAATATATACAAATGTCATACTATGTATATACACTGGATATATACACATTATATGCAACATACTACATAATATATACATACTAGATAAAATATAGCTATACTACATATTAGACGCATACATTAAATATATACATATTATATACAACATATGTATACTATATAATATATACATACTAGATACAATATATATACAGTGCATGCTCTATGTACACACCACATATAGTAGATACATATTATATATAACATATACATACTATATACAATACATACATGCTAGGCACTAGATATAGATACTAGCTATAATATATACATAATACACATTAGATATGATATATCCTATAGAATGCATACATAATACACAACATACATATGTATACACACATATGTATATGAACATATACACATACACATATTATATACTATATAAATACATAAAAGCACTGGAAAAGGCCACATGTAAAGTGCAGGATTTCAGTTGAGATCTGAAGGAAACCTGGGAAGCCAGAGGGCAGAGATGGGAAAAGATTCCAGACACGGGGTACAATTAATACAAAAGCACCATTGACAGATGACAAAGACCTTGTTGTTCCATTCAAGAGAGGAAAGAAACAAAAATTTATCAAATACCTACTACGTACCAGTCTGAGGATACAAGATTGACAATCTTCACTAGAAATACCCAAGTCAAATTTTCCTGATTTGTCTTCCATCTTGCATTTATACTTCTTACTTCCAGAAGGCCTCAACTCCCTTGAAGGCCTATTGGTCTTTGTCCAGTGGCTCCCTACCTCACCTGAAAGTTGAGGAATAAAAAGTTTTCTGTCTAGTTCCCAGATCCTGAAATGGATGTGGATGGTTGTATCTGGACTGAAACTCACAAGATATTCTTAGACTGTCTATCCTGGAAGCATAGCTCAGAATTATATACAATATTTTAGGCCAGAAGGCCATCATATCAGGGAATCAGATAATTAAAGCTAAAAGTATTCTCAGAGGTCATCTGGGCCAATCTCTTCATTTTACTGAGGACCAAGAAAATGGATTTAGAAGGAAAGGACCTGAAGGACCATCTAGTCTAACCTTGATGCCTTTCCTAGGGAAGGGGAAGGACTTTTTCCAGGAAGGATCATACAGATTAAAAGTGTCACAGCTGGCATTTGAACCCAGTTCCTGTGACTCAAGAGCCAATCTAGGAAAGACTTGAATAATTCGAAATTCTGGGTGTGGTTACATGTTCCTCATTCCTTGGAGAGAGGTGTCCCCATGCTACCTATACTTGAACTCTTCTAATTTCTGTGCTGTGGTAAAAAAAACAGGAATTGAAATTTGGGGTATGGATGTGATCATATGCTTAAATTCCTCTGAATGAGAAGATGGAAACATCAATGACTCACATTATGGAGAATCATTATAGGCAGCACCCACCAAAGTGTCCCTTACATATTGTCCAGATAGACTGTGGTTCTTTTATGTAATACTCAAAACAGTTCATTCCCAGGGCACTTCAGAGTCTATAATTATAATTTAACTTGTCCCCAATCCATTATTTTCAGAGATTTGAGTCTTTTATATAACTTTTCCCTCAATTCACCTCCCGCAACCAAAGTCTTTCTGTCCCTAGGATATTTAGGATAGGCAGCTAGGTGTCTCAAAGGACAAAGCACTAAGCCTGGAGTCAGGAAGACCTACTTCAGACACTTATTAACTGTGTGACTTCTGTTTGCCTCAGTTTTCTCAACTGCAAAATGGGGATAATAATGATGAAGCAGCTAGGTGCTACTATGGTGCACAGAGAGCTAAGTCTGATGTTACAAAGATTTGTTCCTTCCTTCCCTCCTTCTTCCTTCCTCCCTTCCTCCCTCCCTCCCTCCCTCCCTCTCTCTCTCTTTCTTTCTTTTTCTTTTTTCTTCCTTCCCTCCTTCTTTTCCTCTTTTCTTCCCTCCTTCTTTTCCTTCCCTCCTTCTTTTCTTTCTTCTTTCTTTCTTTCTTTTCCTTTCTTTCTTTCTTTCTTTCTTTCTTTCTTTCTTTTCTTTCTTTCTTTCTTTCTTTTTTCTTTTCTTTCTTTCTTTCTTTCTTTCTTTCTTTCTTTCTTTCTTTTTTTCTTTCTTTTCTTTTTTCTTTCTTCTTTCTTTCTTTCTTTCTTTCTTTCTTTCTTTCTTTCTTTCTTTCTCTCTCTCTCTCTCTTCCTTACTTCCTTTCTTTCTTCTCTTTGTTTCTTTCTTCTCTTTCTTTCTTTCTTCCTTCCTTCCTTCCTTTCTTCTTTCTTCTCTCTCTCTCTTTCTTTTTCTTTCTTTCTTTCTTTCTTTCTTCCTTCCTTCCTTTCTTCTTTCTTCTCTCTCTCTCTTTCTTTTTTTTTTCTTTCTTTCTTTCTTTCTTTCTTTCTTTCTTTCTTTCTTTCTTTCTTTCTTTCTTTCTTTCTTTCTTTCTTTCTTTCTTTCTTTCTTTCTTTCTTTCCTTCTTTCCTTCTTTCTTTCTTTCTTTCTTTCTTTCTTTCTTTCTTTCTTTCTTTCTTTCTTTCTTTCTTTCTTTCTTTCTTTCTTTCTTTCTTTCTTTCTTTCTTTCTTTCTTTCTTTCTTTCTTTCTTTCTGTTGCATGTTCAGAACGTTTGCCTTGTGATGGTGAATTTGTATTATGAAACAAATTTCAAATAGTCTCAAGCTTAGAAAAAAGGGAGGGTTCAGACACTTCCTAGCTGTATGACCCTGGGCAAGTCACTTAATCCCAATTGCCTCAGGGGGGAAAAAGAAAAGAAAAGAAAGAAAGAAAAAAGGAAGGATGTATATATTGAAATTGCTCTAAAGAGAGAAATGGAGAGAGAGAGAAAAAAAATTAGGAATTAGAAGTCTTGCTCAAATCAGATTGAATTTTGAGACCATGAAGCAAGTGGAATTGTAGAAACATGTGAAATGGGTTCTTAGATTGAAGTTAAGCTTTATTGTGTAGGATGTTAGCAGACAGAGAAGATGAGAGCTGGAAAAATAAGCCCAAACTTGACTCTGAAAATATAGCAACAAGGCATTGTTTAGACATCTGCAAATGTTAAGGTTCCCCTTAGAGAGTCCAGAAGATTATTGATATATCTTTATAGTCAGTAACTAACTTATATAACACCTATTCTGTACTAAGCGCTTTACAATGATTATCTCATTTGATCCTTACTACACCTATAGCAGGTAGGTGCTACTATGGTTCTTATTTTACCAAAGAGGAAATAGAGGCAGATTTGCCCAAGATCACACAGCAAATAAATATCTGGGGACACATTTGTATTCAGGTTTTCCTGACTTCAGGCCCAGCCCTTTATCCACTGAGACACCTAGTTGTCCTGTCTTGTTAACACAAAAATAGAAAGAGATCAATTCATTCCTGTTTTGTAATATATAGAGAAGTTAAACCAGAAATAGCTGTCTAGATTGTATGCCTAAAAGCTATGTGGTCACCTGTTTCTCAGAATTCTAGTAAACGAATGGGGACATTGGGCTGCTCTGAAAATGTGTCTTTCCAGCTACATGAAATACTAACATTAAAAACAGAGCTTATTCTAAACACAATGAATAGCTTTTTCCCTTGATAATATGATTGTAAACTTTAGAGTTGAGAGGAGATGTAATGAGGAAGCTGGAGCATGGAGTATTAAATGGCTTGCCCAAGACCTTATAGCTAGTAAGGCACAAAACTGGAATTTGAACCCAGATCTTCCATTTCCCAGTCGATCTCTCTTTTCACTAAACTATGTTGGTGAGATTCTCAGGATAAGACCCTTTCCTGAAAAAGGATGAGATGAAAGTCTCCTGGCCCCTCAGGGAGAGAATTGTTGAGAAACTCAAAAAATTGGCTGATTCACTGGCTTAAAAACAGCTTCCTGGAATCCCAGAGCAGAAGGAGGCCTTGGAGGTCCTAGCCTGAGAACTGACAGTGAGTTATCTCTCCTTTCTCAGGGGAGTCCAGAGACTAGAAATTGATTCCTTTCTTGGGTGAGTAGCCTATTTCTGAAAACTAGAGGCTGATCTTTCTGAAATATCCTAAATACAAACTTGATTTCTTTCACTTAATCTAAACCTAATACCCAAACGATTCAGGTTATCAGCTGAACAATAGAAATGAGGCAATAATAGAAACAAAGATCCTGAGTCAATAGAACTCAAAGAACTATCATAGAGTATCTCTAGCTGTAATCTTACGTAACCTCTACTCCTACCCACTTACTCCCCACTGCTGTTTTTGGAGGGTGTGTGCAGGTTTTCTGGGAGGGGTATATTTTCTTGCAAATGCCTCTTTGAGGTCTGACTGACTGACTAGAGAGATAAAATACGAATGGGGACTTTTGACACTTTTATTAGGAGGGAAGACTTACAAAATACCCCAAACCAGTTTTTCCACCAGAAAGTGAAGATTTCTGGGTATATCCCAGAAGGCCCCCCACAGAGATAGAGAAACTTCTGGGTGGAGAAAAACCTTGACTTCAGATATCTTGGTTAAAAACCTAATAGCCAAGACATAAAGGGAGTTAATCCATATCAAAAATTAAACATCATTTCCCAAAAGATAAGTAGGCAAAGGATATTAAAAGCTTTCAAAATAAGTTGTAAATGATTGGCAAATATAGAGGGGGGATGCTCCAAATCACTGAGAAGAGAAATGCAGCCAGATTATAAATAATAACTATGAGGTTTCATCTCATATCCAAGATGCTGAGCAATAGAAATAATGTTGGTGGGACTGGGGAAAATCAGATACAAGAAGCCTCTGTGAAGGCTTCAACTTGACTGATTGCTCGGGAAAATGATTTGGAGTTATTTAAGAAAAATCACTAAACTCTTCATAGGCTTTCATTCCGTTAGGTACTCTTGCTCCTGGCCATGCATCCCAAGGAAACTAAAGATAGAAAGATCCTATCACAGGCTCTCTGTGATAACACATTTAGCCTAATTATTATTTTTTATTTAATATCTTTACTTTCCTCAGTTACATGTAAAACATTTTTTTTTACATTTGTTTTTAAATTTTTGGGTTCTAGGGGCAGCTAGGTGGCATGGTGGATAGAGCACCAGCCCTGAAATCAGGAAGATCTGAGTTCAAATGTGACAAATTATAGTTTGTCAGCATAGTGGAGTGTTATGGTGCTGCAAGATTACATAGGTCAGAGAACTTGACAGTGGATAGGGAGCTGGCCTCTGACTTAGGAAGGCCTGGGTTCAAGTCTTCCCTCTAACACATACTGGGTACCTTCCAGTACCTCCCAGAAATTCCTGAACACTATAATGGGAGAGAAGGTACTCATTTGTAACCACAGAAGAAATTCCTCACTAGGATCTTCCTAAATTGATGAAATTAATTAAAACATTCATTTTAATCAATATGAAGAATTTAGAGAAACATAGGATGATATTATCTGAACTGTTATAAAGTGAAGTCAGAAAAAAACACTCTAATGGAAGAAAATATTGGGAGAGCTACCACAGACCTGTGATTTAATGGGTAGAAGGAAACACCAGACAGAGAAATTCCCTCTTCCAAGGAGGGTCAGCACTTTCTCTGCTATTTATCATCTCTTAGAACTGCTTAAAACAGTGGTGTCAAAGTTAAATAGAAATGAGGCAACCAAATAAAATATAAGGATGCCCACTGGAACATACTGACTTAGGAAACCACAATGTCAATACTATTTGTGTTTTATTTATTTTGTCAAATATTTTCCAATTAGACTTTAATGGTCCAGATTGCTTTCTGGAATTTTGTGAACCTTGAGCTTGACACCCTGGAAAGTTGAGGGTCTTACCTTCAGGTGTAGTAAAAGTTCTTGAACAAGGTCTTCCTGGTTCTCTGGTCACCACTTTATCCATTATATCACCCGTAAAATGCCTGACATTAAAAAGAACACCCAAAGCCAGCTGAACTCAAATTGAAGGTAATCACCAATATGAGTTTTAGGAAATAGTGAAATGTATTTCCTTTCTTTCCATTGAGAACATCAAGCAACAAGCACCTACTATGTGCTAGGCTGGAGGCACAAAGAAGGCCAAAAGATAGTCCCTTTCCTCAAGGAAGTTACACTCTAATGGGGAAGACAACATGAAAATATAGTAACTAGCACATTTCTGAAGTCAGGAGGACCTGAGTTCAAATCTAGCCTCAGTTAAAAAAATGACTGCCTCCTCCATCCCCCAAATATGCAAATAACTATGTACAAATGATATGTATGTATATATATATATATATATATGAATAATGCACCTATGTAGGATATATATGTACATACACACACACACACACACACACACACACACACACACACACATATATATATATATATATATATATATATATATATGATAAATTGTAAATCTACTCAGGGAAGGTATTAATATTAAGGGGGATGGGAAAAGGCTACTTATAGGAGATGATCAAGCTGAGGCATGAAGAAAGCCAGGGAAGGCAGGTTGGAGAGGGAAGAGGCACAGAGCTTTGGGTATCTGGGAAAGCCAGTGGAAGATGGATCATTGAACTTTTCAAGGATTTTCCTTGAAATCAAGGAACAACAAAGCAGGTGGTATGGCTGAGTTTCAAAATACATGAAAAGGAGTGGTGGAAGGTTGTAAAAAGAATGGTAGAAAGGGACCAGATTATAAAGGGCTTTAAAAATCAAGCAAAGGATTTTATATCTGATGCTGAAGACAATAGAGAATCTCCAGAGTTGACTGAATGGGCAGTTAACTTGATGAGAGTGGTTTGTCCTTCCTTGAGAAGAGGATAAATGACATCATTAAGTGATGACTTAACTAGTGTGTGAATTGGATTTATCAAGGCAGTTTCTCAGTGGTCAGCTTTGCCCTCTCTTCCAGAGTCATCAACTTCCAGGATAGGACAAAAGACAGAATGACTGGCAATGGCCTGGGGTGCAGTGGATGATCTTGGTGTCTGATGGTTGACCAAACTCTAGCCACTCCCCAATGCCCACTTCAGCTGTTTTCATGGCTGTTGGAATAATTCGTTTGCCCTTTCTGCTAACGGAAGTCTTCCTGTGCTTGGGATAGACATCCCCTACCTGTTGGTTTCCTTTAACCTGGTTTAGATCTGCAGAGGTGATTTTACCAGGATATGACCACTGTGCACACTATAGCTTCTTGGAAACACAAGTGAGAAGTGGGTGAAAGGTAGACACCAAAAATGGGTGAACAGACTTGAAAAGGAACCAATAGCTCCCATCCCAGAGATGCTTGTCTTCCAGAGCTCTCAGTCTCCTCAGACACAGGAGGGTTCTATGGAATTGCAGATATATATCTGGAAACAATGGCGGTATCAATACCGAAAGTATCCATGAAACAAATGCAAATGAGACAGATTAGATATACGACCTTTCTGATTTTGATATATATGCAGATCCCTTTCCCACCTTACTCTGAGTATATTTATATTTACCAGAGAAATAGATGTCTTACCATGACACCTTGGGAAATATCTTTGTTTTGACCTAAATGTTTCCTAGAGCTGAACAAATAAAAATAAATACATCAGTGAAGGCTCATGAATTATATATCTTTAGGAGTAGGATTCCACCAACTACCTTAAAAATAGAGATCCTCTGGGGACCTATCTTGAGAGCTGGGGGTGGTACTTTTCTCCTCTAGGCACCACAATGAAAAAAAAAAAAAAGAAAGGAAAGTAGTAGCTCATTTATCAAGAGCAAGAGATAATAGATGGGAGTCATCAGCCCTTATAAAATATTGTTGTTTTTTTTTTAAAGGTAGGTAGATTCTCTGTGATTTATGGAAAAACATGACCAAGAGCAATACAGTATTAGAAGATAGTACCCACATCAGTTTCATTGAAACGTTGAAGGAAAATAGGAGCCCAGAATCTTAGGATCAAATAATTAATTATTAGAATGGTTAATTTGGTAGCACTAGGCTTGGAAGCAGGAAGACTCATTTTCCTGTGCTAAAAATTCTGCTTCAGATATTACCTAGCTGTGTGAACCTGGACAGGTCACTTAACTCTGCCTCAATTTCCTCACCTGTAAAATGAATTGGAGAAGGGAGTGGCACTCTAGAAAATTTGCCAAGAAAACCCTAAATGGAATCACAAAGAGTCAAACGTGATTGACAAATAACTGAACAACAAGAACAAATAAAAAGAATCTTGGAATTTTAGAATTTTTGAATTGCAAGAAACCTTCCATCAGTTAATAAATGTGGAGTGGTTTGAAAAGTATAGTTCTTGGGGCAGCTAGATGGTACAGTGGATAGAGCACCAGCCCTGAAGTCAAGAGGAGCTGAGTTCAAATGTGGTCTCAGACGCTTAATACTTCCTAGCTGTGTGACCTTGGGCAAGTCACTTAAGCCCAGTTGCCCCAGAAAAAACAAAAACAAAAACAATAAAAAACAAAACAAAACAAAAACCCCCTGAAATGTATAGTTCCCTACTGCTTCAGCATTGTAGATAATTGGACCCCTAAGTTTGCTTCTCCCTTAGACATTATTCAATTCGACTTCCCAATCCATTTAGAATATTCCCTCTATTATATATCAGATAGATGGTTATCTAGTCTCCTCTTGAATGCCTCCAGGAACAGAGAGATCATTACCTCACAAGATAACCTATTCTATTTTTTAGTAGAGCTCTATTTGATAGGAGTCCTAGCTTCTGTTAAGTCCCAACTAAAACTCCTTCTTTTGGTGGAAACCTTTCCTATCCCCCTTTAATCCTAGTGCCATCCTTCTGTTAATTATTTCCTATTTATCTGTAA